>NC_048574.1:34907675-35207675 GCF_013265735.2 Oncorhynchus mykiss | reverse complement strand
AAGTAAGGGAGTGGTGGAGTCAAGCGGTGCCATCAGGCAGATGGATGTAATCTAAATGTAATTTTATTCACCATGACAATCCCTAGGCAGCTACTTCAACACTCATGTATCTTGCTTTCTGCTCTCCTCTGGCAGACTGTGGCCACCTACCAAGCCTGATCTCTGGACTTGACATCTAGCCAAGTACCCCGAGCATAAATACCCTTCATGGAAGACTTTGGCCTGTACTGTAGATCACCTGCGTTACAATGTATAATATTAACCTCGAGACAAATCAACCAAAACCACTACATTTTTGCACTTTCTTCATAAGAAGTACAAGATACGTAAATGTGCTAGAGTCCGACTATCTGTTCTATGATTGTTAATATGGCATAGTGGTTCTGACGCATTCACTCTGCTCTGACCACTTTACAAGATTACAACAGAATTTGACTCTCTCTCCCTCCTCCAATCTATCCTTTTTGCGATTGGGATCCAGTAGAGGACAATAGGAAGAGAGAGCAATGATTACATAGCATTAGAGGCATTTGTGGGTTTAAATAGTGTGATCAAGTGTAACGCAAGCGGCTGATATACCAGGCACGCACCAGCTTTCTCGCTCTCTCACACATTAGGCTTGCATCCACCTGTGCTCATTAACCCCCAGTTAATTTCTTCATAATACTTGTTTGGACTCTTTCCATTAAAATGTTTATGGAACTCCATACTCAATCTCATGAATAATATATAAATATTGTATCTAACCATAACATTACTGTACGACAGAGGTTAATCTAACTAGTCTTTTAAATTACAGTTTATTAAAAATATATATTTGTAGGTAAAAAAGTCATTGTAGTTTACATTGAAACATCTCTTAAAATGGTGGCATTATGCCATTCGCAGCATGTATGTCCAAGCGAAGGGAGGGTAAATTCTTGTGGTTTAGAAGTGATTCATGTTCATATAAATGACTTTGCCACGAACTGTTATTAGCATTCAGGGTTCAGTGAAACTGATGTGCATGTGTAGTACACTATGACCTCTGGTGGATATACTGTAATACTGCAACATAAGATCAAAATCCCAGGATATAATAACACGTTTGCCTGATGAATCTTAACATAATTCTTTCGCTGCACTAGTTCGCTACATAGTTCAGTCAGGCTGCAAACACAGAGTTTCTAAAACCTAGAGGTGCAACATTGCGAGACTTCCCTTGTGAAACAGACCATGTCCGGGGTTTGAGAAGTAAAAAATGATTCCTTAGTTGTTCATTTTCTCGAAATCTGAAGGCACAACCTAGATCTGAGCCAATGTTTTAAGCAGTTGAACACGTGTTTACTCCAACCTCGTGTTAGTGTCAAACTGACATTTTAATTTCTGTAAAAAACAACTCTATCTCGAAGGAGTGCCTTTGATTAGACGGCCTGAACTTGCGCAGTTCGGCGTGAGACGACCGTTAGGCCCGATGACATTGTCGCCATGACATCTTTGCTGCAATCATTGAAGTCATTTGTGTTGATGTCAAAATGGAGGCTGTTATAAAAAAAACAAAGTCACCATCTAATGGATAATCTCTAAACAATCAGAGTATCAAAGCCAGACGAATTTTGAAAACTTTGCACGTGTGTTCTGTCTCTGGCCCAAACCATTGGTTTCTGGGACCAATCAGATGGTCTAGAACGGGGCCCACACATCAATTTCCAACCAAATAAAATCATCAGTTTCTCTCAATGCACTCAATTAGCCCATGTAAGCGAACATATTTTAGGTTGGTAAGTTAGTCTAGCCAGCTATCTAAACTTGTAGTAATCATGGTCGAATTACCAACTGGGGGGGCCCCACTGGATTTTGTTAGTCACTAAGTCAGCTATCATATATAAAATAAAAAAAAAGCTATGACAAAATGTGTAGAATTGCAGGGAATTTGCTTTAAAACAGAATTTTATCTCTGCCCCATGGCAAAATGTGTAGAATTGCAGGGAATTTGCTTTAAAAAAATAATTTTATCTCTGCCCCATGGCAAAATGTGTAGAATTGCAGGGAATTTGCTTTAAAACAGAATTTTATCTCTGCCCCATGGCAAAATGTGTAGAATTGCAGGAAATTAACTCTAAAACAAACTTTCTCTCCTCTAGCTGTTTTGCTCACACGCCCTAAGAAGATTTGACCTAGGATCCCCCAAAAGTTTAGGGCTGTTTCTGACTGCATGTTTGGGAATGGATGTCGACACGCAGACCGGTGAGCCACTGCGGCACCCCATGATGAGTTCAGATGTTTTGTGGCCCCCACCCCCATCAAAGTTACCCATCCCTGTTCTAGAATGTATTTCCATTCTCAAAATTGTATGGGAGGTACTCAGATCCAGACTCAAAAATATTACTTCTGCAGTGTCAATTTTGTAGTAATGCATACGTACTTAAACCATAACTACAACAGTAGCTAAGATCAGTGAATCACTGCATTGTAAATGTGGTTTTGAGAACCCTGAATAAAGTCCATCTGATGTGTCCAGCAGCCCTAGAAGATCTTCACAAATGATCCCATATAAAAGTATTACATAATCACGATGTGGGTCATGGACAAAGTCCTTTGCCTTGTGATTGGCTTTTGATTCAATGATGGCAATGCTGAATTACACATCAATATACAACAACACAACAATCACTGACCTATGGAATTACATTGGCAACATCTTCAGAATTTACAACAATACATGATACGTTACTTGTTTTTCAACCAGTCTATGGTCTTCCAACACCATAACAAGTCCCGTGCGTGATCTCACACAGACAAACAGTGACATAACAATGACTTATCAATTGTACAATGAAGACATTTAGCTTCAGTTGATTGTTTTCTCCAGCACTTTGGTCATATGGCCCCTAATACAAATTGGCCCTTTTGGTAAACTCTGTTGAGAGCACTCACTCATGATTAATTGAGCAGCTCATTGGTCTTGCACACATGAGGTGGATGGGCTTGCATCCACCTGTGCTCATTAACCCCCAGTTAATTTCCTCATAATACTTGTTTGGACTCTTTCCATTAAAATGTTTATGGAACTCCATACTCAATCTCATGAATAATATATAAATATTGTATCTAACCATAACATTACTGTACGACAGAGGTTAATCTAACTCGTTTTTTAAATTACAGTTTATTAAAAATATAGATTTGTAGGTAAAAAAGTAATTGTAGTTTACATTGAAACATCTCTTAAAATGGTGGCATTATGCCATTCGCAGCATGTATGTCCAAGCGAAGGGAGGGTGAATTCTTGTGGTTTAGAAGTGATTACGTCACAAATGTTCATATAAATGACTGCCACGAACTGTTATTAGCATTCAGGGTTCAGTGAAACTGATGTGCATGTGTAGTACACTATGACCTCCATGATGAGTTCAGATGTTTTTGTGTTTTGTGCAAGACCAAGTCCAGTGCGTGATCTCACACAGACAAACAGTGACATAACAATGACTTATCAATTGTACACTGAAGACATTTAGCTTCAGTTGATTGTTTTCTCCAGCACTTTGGTCATATGGCCCCTAATACAAATTGGCCCTTTTGGTAAACTCTGTTGAGAGCACTCACTCATGATTAATTGAGCAGCTCATTGGTCTTGCACACATGTGAACTTTAGCCTGATAAAAGATAGTACAGCATATGGAACAAGGCACCAGGGGATAGACTGTAAGACCTAATTCATGCTATTATGCAAACCCGAACAGTAATGTGCTGGTTTTGCTATTCTATTTTCACATTGTCCTTACCAGTATAATTCCAACCATGATGGATGCGTAACCTGGCCAGCGCAGTACAGCTCAGCTCAGCCTGGTTCGGCTCAGTAGTGTGAAAAGAGTGTTACTGTAATGTCCAGATGTGGCTGAACCCCCCCCCCCCCCCCCCCCCCCCCCGCTCTTCTCCTACGGCAGGTCCAGCATGCCATGCTCCTCCAGGACCCCCTGAGTTCTGTCATACACTTCTCCGATGGCCCGGACCACCTTGTTCAGCACCACGCTGGCCTCTTCCTGGTTCGTCACACACACCAGCCTGTAGAAGAAGCTCCGCTCAGGCATGGCGATGAAGGCTATCTCCGCTGCCCTGCGTACAAACCAGGAGTGGTGGTGGGCCAGGGTGTGCTGATAGGCTTCACGGCAGAGCTCCGAGGGGCTCCGCAGCCGGCCGCCCACAGGCCCCTCCCCCAGCTTTTCCAGGAAGACCTGCAGCCACAACAGGGCCCGGTGCAGCCGGAGCAGAGTACGACACCCAGATTCTGTCATCTGCTGGAAGTCTACCAGGCCCTGGCTCAACTCAGTGTGGATCATAGAGCGCAAAGACAGGTAGGTACTGCTTGGTGCTGCCACTGAGGCCTCTGTCTCCTCCTGTCCACCACTATGCGCTCTGGTACCAGACACCAACCCCAAGGCTAGGCCCACTTCTCCCTCATCGCTGCTACCTGCCTCCCGCAGGGTCAGGTCACGGATTATGGAAGTTTTGGCTTCAATCTCCTGAGATATGAGTCCAACCATCGGTCCAAGAGCCTCCATGAACCTGTCACAGAGGATGGAGCAGGAGGAGGAGAGAAGCAATCAACAACCACACAGAGCCCAAATAATCCACATCTCTGTTTAGAGTTCATTCAGCCTGGTTCATTCAAGCGGATGTGAATGTCCCTTCTATTCAGCCAGTGAGTGTATTGACTGGCTGGAGTCTGGTCTCTGTGTCTGCATGTCCTGTCTGATGGGCTTACTTGATAAGCTCGTCCCAACTAGCCAGATAAGGCTGCAGCAGCACATCGTTGGTGGGTGCCTGCGCAGCCAGCAGGTGAGACAACAGCTCCGACACCTGGAACTTCTGACCGGGACACACCTCCAGTATGGCCCTGTCCTCATCACTATCAGCCTCACTGCCATTGGACAGATGGCGAGGCTGGGCATGGGGGAAGAGGAGTGGGAAAGGGAGAGGAGAGGTTCATGTGAGTAAATTTGGTGGTCCCTCTTAAGTTCATTCCAATAAAATCCAGCTGTGAAAATAGGTTTAGAATAAGGTTGTAATTGCATTTTACCATAGTTCTATCTCTTGTTGACTTACACTGTTTATCTGAATGTAACCTTTAAGACAAGAGTCCCACTGGTAATCCAAACTTCCTTCTGTAAAGAGAAAGAAAACTGCAAAGATTAAGATACAATGTTTTCAAAGATCAGGGGAAAATGTGTTAACTCATCTCAATGTCAATAAAGTGGGAGGAGAGGTAGCTATGGTCTGCTAAAGAATGCACTCAGAAACATTACCAGCACCTTATTCTACTGCACTGTATCCACTGGCATGTACTTGGCATTTGTAACCAACTAGTACAAAATTGTGCCAATTTGTACATGTTTTGAATCCCAAAGAATCAAACATTTAATGTACATGTTTAGGTTATTACACGATAATGATCATTAATCATGTCATTTCTAAGTTAATACCTGGTCATTTTTTTTACTGTAAAATAAAGTGCAACCAAAACATGTAATCCTTCAGAATAGTGACAAAACCTCACTCGGCTCTGTTAGACAGACATCATTTATAATCATTATGTTATATGACGGTCCTTCTTTTAGAACATTCTACCAAGCTGTCACACACGGTCATGACCTCAGGGGCAAGGTGCGCCCAATGGGAGTAATAAAGGCTAATTAGATCACTCATGCATTCCATCTCATATCATGAGACTGACATCTATGATAATGGGAGATGCATGACAATAGGCTACCCTGTTGATCTAAACAACATACATCATACAATTGATTATTGCAAACTTGTGAATAACAAATGTTGAATTCACATACATCCTTGCGGCATAAACAGCAGTCAACTTCTTGTAAACGGAATGTTTCTTTGTGGTTCCCTCCTCTCTTTCTTTGTTGAGTGCATGTTTTCCTCACTGCAACTAAAGGTATGGTGCTTTATGAAGTTAGAAGAGAAGACAAGCTTGCCCTGATTATGGTGTAGAGTAGCAAGATGTGTTGGTATGTGGTATAGAAAGCAGCAGGGCCGGCTCCAGGCATAAGCGACATAAGCGGCCGCTTAGGGACCCGGCCACTAGGGGGCCCCCGACCCAAAAAAAGTATAATATAGTGCCTTCAGAAACTAGTCACACCCACTTTTCTTTTTACACATTTTGTTGCTTTACAGCCTGAATTTCAAATGGATTACATTTAGAATGTGTCACTGATCTACACACAATAACCCATCATGTCTAAGTGGAATTGCTTTTAGAAATTTCTTGTGTCAAGAAGTATTCAAGCCCTTTGTTATGGCAAGCCTAAATAAGTTCAGGAGTAAGAATGTGCTTAACATGTCACATTGCATGGACTCACTCTGTGTGCAATAATAGTGTCTGTACCACACACAAACAATTATCTGTACCTCAGTCAAGCAGTGAATTTCAAACACAGATTCAACCACAAAGACCAGGGAGGTTTTCCAATGGAAGGGCCCCTATTGGTAGATGGGTAAAAAAAAAAAAGAAGCTGAGATTGAATATTTTGTCCTTCAGGTATTTCAGGGGGGTGCATGCTATCAGATAATAGCTTCTCATGCTTTCGCCGAAAAGCATTTTTAAAATCTGACATGTTGGCTGGATTCACAACGAGTGTAGCTTTAATTGAGTACCCTGCATGTGTGATTTAATGAAAGTTTGAGTTTTATCGAGTACTATTTGAATTTGGCGCTACGCATTTCCCCAGGCTATTGGCTAGGAGAGACGCTAGCGTCTCAGTGGCCGTAAGAGGTTAAGCATGGTGAAGTTATTTTATTTAAAACATTTTACCCCCTTTTTCTCCCCAATTTTGTGGTATCCAATTGTTAGTAGCTACTATCTTGTCTCATCGCTCCCGTACGGCTCGGGAGAGACGACGGTTGAAAGTCATGCGTCCTTTGCTACACAACCCAACCAAATTGTTTTATTTACTGCTTCTTAACACAGCGCGCATCCAACCCGGAAGCCAGCCGCACCAATGTGTCAGAGGAAACACCGTGCACCTGGCAACCTTGGTTAGCGTGCACTGCGCCCAGCCTGCCACAGGAGTCGCTGGTGCGCAATGAGACAAGGATATCCCTACCGGCCAAACCCTCCCTAACGACACTATGCCAATTGTGCTTCGCCCCACAGACCTCCCGGTCGCGGACAGTTACGACAGAGCCTGGGCGTGAACCCAGGGTCTCTGGTGGCACAGCCCTTAACCACTGCGCCACCCGGGAAGCCTCATGGTGAAGTTATTAATTACACTTTGAATGGTGTAGCAATACACCCAGTCACTACAAAGATGCAGGAGCCCTTCCCAATTCAGTTGCCAGAGAGGAAGGAAACCACTCAGGGATTTTACCATGAGGCCAATGGTGATTTTAAAACGGTTACAGAGTTTAATGGCTGTGATAGAAGAGAACGGAGGATGGATCAAAAACATTGTAGTTACTCCACAATACTAACATTAATTATTTCAAACCTGCATCCTGTTTGCAATAAGGCACCAAAGTAATACTGCAAAGAATTGTCCTGCCATCAAAGCATAATGTTTGGTGCAAATCCAACACTACGTCACTGAGTAGCACTTAATATTTTCACGGGTGGTGGTAGCTGCATCATGTTATGGGTATGCTCGTGATTGTTTGGATAAAAATAAGCAGAATAGAGTTAAGCACAGGCAAAATCATAGAGGAAAACTTGGTTCAGGCTGCTTTCCAGACACAGGGAGACAAATTCACCTTTCATCAGGACAATAACCTCATACACAAGGCAAAATAGACACTGGAGTTGCTTACCAAGATGAAATTGAATGTTCCTGAGTGGCTTACAGTTTTGACTTAAATCCGTTTGAAAATCTATGGTAATGATCAACAACCAACTTAACACAGCTTGAATATTTTTTTATAAAAATGGGCAAATATTGTACAATTCAAGTGTACAAAGCTCTTAGAGACCCAGAAAGACTCACAGCTGTGATCACTGCCAAAGGTGATTGTAACATTTATTGACTCGGGGGGTTGAATACTTACCTAATCAAGATACATTCGTTTTTTTTTCCATTAATAAAAAAAAAAAAATTCTTCCACTTAGGCATTAGAGTATTTTATGTAGATCGTTGTCAAAAATGACAATTCAAATCAATTTTCATCTCACTTTGTAACACAACAAAATGTGGAAAAAGTCAAGGGGTGTGAATACTTTCTGAAGTTAGGAACTTGGTCGGGGTCTCAAACTTACTTTTGAGAAAATAGTAGAATACACAAGATGCAATTTTTAAATTTCCTTGTGCATCAGCAGTTTTTATCTGGTTTTGTCAGTCGCTGACAGTCACTCAATCAGTTTACAATTTTTAGATTGGTAAATTCATCTAACCAGCTATTATGGTCATAAACCAAATGGGCACGCAGGGCATGTGCCCAGGGGCCCTGACCTCCATTGATTTTGTTAGTCGCTCATCATTAACATGGTATACTTCTTGGCAAAATGTGTAGAATTGCAGACAATTTGCTGTAGAACTGGACATTCTCTCTGTCCCATGGCAAAATTAGTAGAATTGCAAGAAAGTTTTTGTAAAATTGTTAAACGTCTCTCACCCCATGACAAAATGTGCAGAATTGCTGAAAACTTGATTTTAAACTGCAACAACTTGTCTACTCCCCATTGCAAAATGTGTAAAATTGAAGGAAATGTACTTTAAAAGAACACAAATCTATCTCCGCAGTCAAGATGGGGACCACCAAACCAAATGTTAGGAGGGCCACTCAAATGTTTTGCCCGTGAGGTGGGGGGCCCCCAACCAAATCACACTTAGAGCTCCCAAAAGGCTAGGGCTGGCCCTGGACCGTAGCCTAACCACCACAAGAGGAAAACAAACGTCTATAGATTCCCAGGTCAGCAGACACTGTGTGATATTATTCTATATATTCAAACAAATGAGGCATGTGTAAATCAACAAAGCTACACTATATGGCTAACACATGGAATGTTTACTGTATAGGCCACATGCTCAGCCACTCAAAGACAGTCACATGCTGCTAGCTCAAGTCACAGTAACACACATTCTCTAAAACACACACACAGCCTCCCCTCAGTGTTAGCTTGAGACAAATATGTTACTCACGGAGCCACATGGAGCCGAGGAAGAACAGTAGAACCACAATGGCCAAAGCCGCCTTGCCCTTTATCCCCATGCCGACTGCCTGTATGTGACTCAGCCTAGCCCTCTCTGTCCCCTCTCCCCCTTGATAAGCTACTATGTCTGCCAGCGTCTATCTATCCATACCGTTGCCTCTGCCTCGTGAGTGAGTTCTCTGGCCTTCTCTACTTGAACGGCTCCCACTGTGTCTTTCTCAGTCTTTCTATTGACCCCTTTACCTCTGACCCACCCTGTCTTCCTCAATCTGTCACCCTCCCCCTCTAACCACCAGACAAAAGTTGCTTTTGTCTCTGCTGTTGTGCCTCACTGCTTTAAGTGGCCACACCCATGACACTAATTCTATCAATCTTTAACTTTTAATCTTAAATGTTTGCTGTTGCAGTTTTCTCTCCTCTATTTCAAATTCAACTCTCTTGCTCCTGCTCTGCTCTGTCCGCTCTCTCCTTCTTTGACTTTGTTCCAGTCCTTCTCTCCTGGCTCCCTCTCTTTTGTTTACCAAACTGTTGATCTCTCTGTGTCAGTCTCCAACCTTGTTGCTCAATGGAAGGGTCCAGAGATTAGCTGTGTTCAGTCAGCCACTGGCTGATTAAGCAAGCAAGTCTGTCCCACCGACCAACCCGACCGACAGTAACCCCCTCACTCTCTCCAAACTCATAATCTGTTCATTTCGAAGCAATACCCATACACACCATCTTATACAAACAAGACTTCTCTCATCACCCCCTTGTAAAAAAATACAATCCCACTTCTAGGCTTGCCAAATTTCTAAGAGCATACCAGTTAGCAATGAGCAATTGGCAGGCCTGTGGCCCTCCAAATTAATAACGGTGTGCGGTCAGGAGATTTGCTCAGCGGCTTTACTGGCGCGGCGTCAGCTACTAGATGCAAATGAACCCATCAGATATGAAAATCAGGTCATAAGTGGCAAACTCTGTTCAACTGCTGGTGGTAGGACTTGATGGTCATCTGCTTTAAGGCAAATCAGGTAGTCTAGCAGTTAGAGCATTGGGGCAGTAACCGAAAGGTCGTTCTTTTGAATACCTGAGCCGACAATGTGAAAAATCTGTCGAAGGCACTTAACCCTAGTTTTCTCCAGGGGCGCCGTACTACTATGGCTGACCCTGTAAAACAACATTTCACCGCACATTTTGTTTTTTATTATTAGTATTTTTTCACCTTTATTTAACCAGGTAGGCAAGTTGAGAACAAGTTCTCATTTACAATTGCGACCAAGATAAAGCAAAGCAGTTCTACACAAACAACAACACACACTTTACATGGAGTACAACAAACATACAGTCAATAATACAGTAGAAACAAGTCTATATACGATGTGAGCAAATGAGGTGAGATAAGGGAGGTAAAGGCAAAAAAAAAGGCCATGGTGGCAAAGTAAATACAATATTTTTTTTATTTTACCAGGCAAGTTAGTTAAGAACAAATTCTTATTTTCAATGACGGCCTAGGTAGGAACAGTGGGTTAACTGCCTGTTCAGGGGCAGAACGACAGATTTGTACCTTGCCAGCTCAGGGGTTTGAACTTGCAACCTTCCAGTTACTAATCCAACGCTCTAACCCCTAGGCTACCCTGCCACCCCAATATAGCAAGTAAAACACTGGAATTATAGATTTGCAGTGGAAGAATGTGCAAAGGAGCAAAATAAATAAATAAAATAAAATAAATACAGTAGGGAAAGAGGTAGTTGTTTGGGCTAAATTATAGGTGGGCTATGTACAGGTGCAGTAATCTGTGAGCTGCTCTGACAGCTAGTGCTTAAAGTGAGGGAGATAAGTTTTTTCCAGTTTCAGAGATTTTTGTAGTTCGTTCCAGTCATTGGCAGCAGAGAACTGGAAGGAGAGGCGGCCAAATAAATAATTGGGGGTGACCAGAGAGATATACCTGCTGGAGCGCGTGCTACAGGTGGGTGATGCTATGGTGACCAGCGAGCTGAGATAAGGGGGGACTTTACCTAGCAGGGTCTTGTAGATGACATGGAGCCAGTGGGTTTGGCGACGAGTATGAAGCGAGGGCCAGCCAACGAGAGTGTACAGGTCGCAATGGTGGGTAGTATATGGGGCTTTGGTGACAAAACGGATGGCACTGTGATAGACTGCATCCAATTTGTTAAGTAGGGTATTGGAGGCTATTTTGTAAATGACATAGCCGAAGTCGAGGATTGGTAGGATGGTCAGTTTTACAAGGGTATGTTTGGCAGCATGAGTGAAGGATGCTTTGTTTGCGAAATAGGAAGCCAATTCTAGATTTAACTTTGGATTGGAGATGTTTGATGTGGGTCTGGAAGGAGAGTTTACAGTCTAACCAGACACCTAGGTATTTGTAGTTGTCCACGTATTCTAAGTCAGAGCCGTCCACAGTAGTGATGTTGGACGGGCGGGCAGGTGCAGGCAGCGATCGATTGAAGAGCATGCATTTAGTTTTACTTGTATTTAAGAGCAATTGGAGGCCACGGAAGGAGAGTTGTATGGCATTGAAGCTTGCCTGGAGGGTTGTTAACACATTGTCCAAAGAAGGGCCAGAAGTATACAGAATGGTGTCGTCTGCGTAGAGGTGGATCAGAGACTCACCAGCAGCAAGAGCGACATCAATTATGTACACAGAGAAGAGAGTCGGTCCAATAATTGAACCCTGTGGCACCCCCATAGAGACTGCCAGAGGTCCGGACAGCAGACCCTCCAATTTGACACACTGAACTCTATCAGAGAAGAAGTTGGAGAACCAGGCGAGGCAATCATTTGAGAAAACAAGGCTGTCGAGTCTGCCGATGAGGATGTGGTGATTGACAGAGTCGAAAGCCTTGGCCAGACCAATGATTACGGCTGCACAGTAATGTTTCTTAGCGATGGCGGTTAAGATATCGTTTAGGACCTTGAGCGTGGCTGAGGTGCACCCATGACCAGCTCTGAAACCAGATTGCATAGCAGAGAAGGTATGGTGAGATTCGAAATGGTCGGTAATCTGTTTGTTGACTTTCGAAGACCTTAGAAAGACAGGGTAGGATAGATATAGGTCTGTAGCAGTTTGGGTCAAGAGTGTCCCCACCTTTGAAGAGGGGGATGACCTCAGCTGCTTTCCAATCTTTGGAAATCTCAGACGACCCGAAAGAGAGGTTGAACAGGCTAGTAATAGGGGTGGCAACAATTTCGGCAGATCATTTTAGAAAGAAAGGGCCCAGATTGTCTAGCCCGGCTGATTTGTATGGGTCCAGATTTTGCAGCTCTTTCAGAACATCAGCTGACTGGATTTGGGAGAAGGAGAAATGGGGAAGGCTTGGGCGAGTTGCTGTGGGGGGTGCAGTGCTGTTGACCGGGTTAGGGGTAGCCAGGTGGAAAGCATGGCCAGCCGTAGAAAATGCTTATTGAAATTCTCCATTATAGTGGATTTATCAGTGGTGACAGTGTTTCCTATCTTCAGTGCGGTGGGCAGCTGGGAGGAGGTGTTCTTATTCTCCATGGACTTTACAGTGTCCCAGAACTTTTTTGAGTTAGTGTTGCAGGAAGCAAATTTCTGCTTGAAAAAGCTAGCCTTGGCTTTTCTAACTGCTTGTGTATAATGGTTTCTAGCTTCCTTGAAAAGCTGCATATCACGGGGGCTGTTCGATGCTAATGCAGAACGCCATAGGATGTTTTTGTGTTGGTTAAGGGCAGTCAGGTCTGAAGAGAACCAAGGGCTATACCTGTTCCTGGTTCTAAATTTCTTGAATGGGGCATGCTTATTTAAGATGGTTAGGAAGGCATTAAAAAAAATAACCAGGCATCCTCTACTGACGGGATGAGATCAATATCATTCCAGGATACCCCGGCCAGGTCGATTAGAAAGGCCTGCTCGCTGAAGTGTTTCAGGGAGAGTTTGACAGTGATGAGTGGAGGTCGTTTGACCGCTGACCCATTACGGATGCAGGCAATGAGGCAGTGATCGCTGAGATCTTGGTTGAAGACAGCAGAGGTGTATTTAGAGGGCAAGTTGGTTAGGATGATATCTATGAGGGTGCCCGTGTTTACGGCTTTGGGGTGGTACCTGGTAGGTTTATCGATAATTTGTGTGAAATTGAGGGCATCAAGCTTAGATTGTAGGATGGCTGGGGTGTTAAGCATGTTCCAGTTTAGATTGCCTAGCATTCTAAACTAAACATATTTTCTTGTCTGAAAATGTTGTAGTTTGGGATGAAAACTTCCTAAGCCAGGATTCAGACACAGCTAGAACATCCGGGTTGGCAGAGTGTGCTAAAGCAGTGAATAAAACAAACTTAGGGACGAGGCTTCTAATGTTAACATGCATGAAACCAAGGCTATTACGGTTACAGAAGTCATCAAAAGAGAGCGCCTGGGGAATGGGAGTGGATCTAGGCACTGCAGGGCCTGGATTCACCTCTACATCACCAGAGGAAAAGAGGAGGAGTAGGATAAGGGTACGGCTAAAAGCAATGAGAATTGGTCGTCTAGAACGTCTGGAACAGAGAGTAAAAGGAGGTTTCTGGGGGTGATAAAATAGCTTCAAGGTATAATGTACAGACAAAGGTATGGTAGGATGTGAATACAGTGGAGGTAAACCTAGGTATTGAGTGATGATGAGAGAGATATTGTCTCTAGAAACATCATTGAAACCAGGAGATGTCATCGCATGTGTGGGTGGTGGAACTAATAGGTTGGAGAAGGTATAGTGAGCAGGACTAGAGTGAAATAAGCCAATAAACACTAACCAGAACAGCAATGGACAAGGCATATTGACATTAAGGAGAGGCATGCTTAGTCGAGTGATCAAAAGGGTCCAGTGAGTAGTGAGGTTGGTTGGGGTCACAGCGATTCAGACAGCTAGCCGGGTCATCGGTAGCAAGCTAGCATAGCTGCAAGCTGCAAAACCTGGACCCGTACAAATCAGCTGGGCTTGACAATCTGGACCCTCTATTTCTGAAACTATCCGCCACCATTGTCGCAACCCCTATTACCAGCCTGTTCAACCTCTCTTTCATATCGTCTGAGATCCCCAAGGATTGGAAAGCTGCCGCAGTCATCCCCCTCTTCAAAGGGGGAGACACCCTGGACCCAAACTGTTACAGACCTATATCCATCCTGCCCTGCCTATCTAAGGTCTTCGAAAGCCAAGTCAACAAACAGGTCACTGACCATCTCGAATCCCACTGTACCTTCTCCGCTGTGCAATCTGGTTTCCGAGCCGGTCACGGGTGCACCTCAGCCACACTCAAGGTACTAAACGATATCATAACCGCCATCGATAAAAGACAGTACTGTGCAGCCGTCTTCATCGACCTTGCCAAGGCTTTCGACTCTGTCAATCACCATATTCTTATCGGCAGACTCAGTAGCCTCGGTTTTTCGGATGACTGCCTTGCCTGGTTCACCAATTACTTTGCAGACAGAGTTCAGTGTGTCAAATCGGAGGGCATGCTGTCCGGTCCTCTGGCAGTCTCTATGAGGGTGCCACAGGGTTCAATTCTCAGGCCGACTCTTTTCTCTGTATACATCAATGATGTTGCTCTTGCTGCGGGCGATTCCCTGATCCACCTCTACGCAGACGACACCATTCTATATACTTTCGGCCCGTCATTGGACACTGTGCTATCTAACCTCCAAACAAGCTTCAATGCCATACAACACTCCTTCCGTGGCCTCCGACTGCTCTTAAACGCTAGTAAAACCAAATGCATGCTTTTCAACCGATCGCTGCCTGCACCCGCATGCCCGCCTAGCATCACCACCCTGGATGGTTCCGACCTAGAATATGTGGACATCTATAAGTACCTAGGTGTCTGGCTACACTGCAAACTCTCCTTCCAGACTCAAATCAAATCAAGAGTCGGCTTTCTATTCCGCAACAAAGCCTCCTTCACTCACGCCGCCAAGCTTACCCTAGTAAAACTGACTATCCTACCGATCCTCGACTTCGGCGATGTCATCTACAAAATGGCTTCCAACACTCTACTCAGCAAACTGGATGCAGTCTATCACAGTGCCATCCGTTTTGTCACTAAAGCACCTTATACCACCCACCACTGCGACTTGTATGCTCTAGTCGGCTGGCCCTCGCTACATATTCGTCGCCAGACCCACTGGCTCCAGGTCATCTACAAGTCCATGCTAGTTAAAGCTCCGCCTTATCTCAGCTCACTGGTCACGATGGCAACACCCATCCGTAGCACGCGCTCCAGCAGGTGTATCTCACTGATCATCCCTAAAGCCAACACCTCATTTGGCCGCCTTTCGTTCCAGTACTCTGCTGCCTGTGACTGGAACGAATTGCAAAAATCGCTGAAGTTGGAGACTTTTATCTCCCTCACCAACTTCAAACATCAGCTATCTGAGCAGCTAACCGATCGCTGCAGCTGTACATAGTCTATTGGTAAATAGCCCACCCATTTTCACCTACCTCATCCCCATACTGTTTTTATTTATTTATTTTTCTGCTCTTTTGCACACCAATATCTCTACCTGTACATGACCATCTGATCATTTATCACTCCAGTGTTAATCTGCAAAATTGTAATTATTCGCCTACTATTCGCCTATTCGCCTGCCTTTTGCACACATTGTATATAGACTCCCCCTTTGTTTTCTACTGTGTTATTGACTTGTTAATTGTTTACTCCATGTGTAACTCTGTGTTGTCTGCTCATACTGCTATGCTTTATCTTGGCCAGGTCGCAGTTGCAAATGAGAACTTGTTCTCAACTAGCCTACCTGGTTAAATAAAGGTGAAATACATTTTTTTTTTAAAGGATGGAGGTCTGTTTTTAGCCACCTCGTTTCCGTCGTTAGGATTAGTGGGGTTCCGTGTGGTAGAGGGGATCAATCCAATTCGCAAAAAAAAATAAAAAAAAAATAGATATAGTTATAGTTCTAGAGGCCCAAGAAAAAAGAAAAAAAAGAAAAAAAAATATATATCCGGTGTATGTGACAAAAAAATATCATAGCAAGCTCCATGCTTTTCTTGCATGCTGTGTAAGAGTCGGAGGAACAAAACGACCGCAGAAGTCACAGTTCAGTGGATAAAGGTCAGGCTATGTTGTAAATATGTTATTTGTTGTTCCTGTCTGTTGCTTATTTATCAGCCAATGTGGACTGTATACTGTACATACTCTGACATGAGTCCAAATCAATACATTGCAAATAAAGGAAAGCCGCAGGTTCACTCAGATGTTTTCACTGTCATAGTGTTAACCAAAACCCACACACAATAGGAGGTTCCTGCCATAGACGTTGTATATTGTATTGGATATTAACAGGAATTAATCTGTCCTAAATAATTTTGCGTAAACATTTTCAGTCAACCTGCAGTAGGTTTTCCTGCAATTTATTGAAGAGGAGTTTGTCAATGAATCTGCAAAGTCTTCCCTGTCCGTTTATGTCAAAGTGAAGTGAAAAAATATAAAATATAATGAAGAGCGCAATCTGGTTCTCATAAAGAGAAGACGCTTTGCATCTGAAAGAAACATTTAGCTCTAAGCCCCTTATTCCGGAATCAGGTTTCGATGTCTTTATCCACCATTGTTGCAACAACAACAAAAAATATTCCCTTTTCACCAACCCTTCTGCTAAATGACAATTCTTCCATGGAATTTATGGTTTGCAAAAAAGGAATATGGCTAACCCGGATTTACATCAGCATAAAGGATGGTTGCATTACATTGGCAAGACCCTGGCAAGACATTGCTAACTTGCTATTATCTTCTATTATTGAAAAAAAACAAGAGAACTGGTATGATATATTGATCAGTAAACAGGGTTCTGTGTGGGTGGGGGGAGGGAATGGTGGGTATTTTATTTGATGTCTTGTCTTTAGTCCTAACCGTTGTCTCTTGTTTTCTTATACAGTAGAAAAGCTCTTTCACCACACCATATTGCCTATGTGACTAGCAGCATAAATGTTGCTTCCTAGGTTGGTGATTGGCTGTAGACCAACAGTATCTTGAAGTATGTTGACGTCAGATATTAACCTGAAAAACCCTGATGACACATCATGTAGATATCTGAGATGCATATGAGATCTGAGATATGTGGGTTGATAAATTACTTGGGAATGGGGGAAATATTGTAGGTGTTCCATTATCAAATTACTGATCAACTTTGGTTATTATCAGTGGCCGTGGTTTGTTGGGGTGGAGGAGGGGCAGAGACATTGGACTCAAGACTGTGGACTAATCACATTCATGTGATCAGGAGGGGAGGGGTTCTGCATAATTGTGCTTTTGTTGGAGGAGAGAAAGGGGAAAGCAAGGGCATTCATTAGGGAACGATGTAAGGGGAGGAGGGGTTGGTCATGTGAAGCATTTAGCCTACTACTTACCCTAAAGGAAGACAGCAATTGAGATAAGCCTTAAGTGGTGATGTAGTGTGTGTGTGTGTGTGTGTGTGTGTGTGTGTGTGTGTGTGTCAGAGAGTGAGAGAGATCAAATGTTTTTATTTATAAAGCCCTTTTTACATCAGCAGTTGTCACAAAATGCTTATACAGAAACCCAGCCTAGAGAGAGAGCATGTGAGAGAGAGGGCAATCAAAGTTGATATATTTTAGGCTGTTGTAACATTGAAATGGGCAATGTTACATGGGACATGTGTCCTGCTCTATGGCTTTGTGTGAAGTCTGCCATTGACCGTACGATAACTATCGGTCTCCTAGACACAGAGGTTCCGGTTACCTCAATGGAGCACATCTTGTCACATCTGCTCCTACCACGCCCTCTAGTGCTCATCCGGTGTCTCCTTGACCACCCGCCACTCCCCCAGTGCTCTCTCCCTCTCTCTGTGTGTGTGAGATTGTGTGGGAAGAGACAGGTGTGCTGGAGTCAGAGCAGATCCCCACCAGCTGAAACTTGTTCCATAATCAAGACCTCTACAAATACTCAGTCCTGCCACTTCCACACTGCCAGATCGTAATCTCTGCCCAGTCAGTCCATGTTTGATAACATCGTTATCAAATATCAACGACAATTGTATGCTGATATGATTGGATTCTTACCACTCCATGCATTTTGCGTACATAGGCCATACCAGTGCGCAAATAGGCTGGGACTAGAAACCTGGCATTTCTAACACACCGGCCCATTTTTTTTCGTTGAGGCCCCCATACCGGCCATATTTTTTTGTGAGGCCCCCACACCAGCCCATTTTTTTAATTGAGGCCCAAGTGCTGTGACTGTGAGCAGTGATGCTAGGTTTAGCACAGGCAGATTAGCTGCCTGCTGCGGAGGACAGTGCAGTAAAGGTAGGGAGAAAACAGAGAAAGACAGCCACTGACACAGATGTAACCTACTGCTACCAGTTTATATTGTGTCTGTATCGTATGAAATATTAGGCTAATTAACACTTTGTAGAGGTATTGTTAGAGAGCGGTGAAGATAAAGATTTTTGTTCAGGCGCCAGGCAGGTAAATGTCTAATAGAAAAGAGGGGGCTTAGCTGTGGTAGGCACCGAAGGCTGGAAGTATCTTCATCCCTCCGTCCATTCCCGTTTGTAAATTAGACTCACAAAAAGCTTCACAACAATGTTGCTAATAGTCCAGGGAGATTCAAGGAATGAACGGTAAAATAGAAAATAGTAGGATAGAGAGAATACCGCTGCCAGACATTATCAGCAGAAGAGACTGCCGAGAGTAAGAGTGTAGCCTGTTTACCAAATAGCCAGCGGAGAGAAAGGATACGACACACCACATAAAACACAAGTCACTGCACAGGTGTAACCCAAACAATAATACCTCATACAATAATAAGGATTATAGCGACTCATATGCAACGAACAATAAATAACGCAGTCATCAACAAATTATTTGCAGTAGTCTATCTCCGTCCCTCCATCCATCCCCGTTTGTAAATTAGCCCCACAAAAAGCTTCACAACAATGTTGACTCCATGGAGATCCAAGGAATGAGCGGTCCCAACAGGTTCCAAGCACACCAAAAAACAAACAAGACATGCAGAGTTGAACATACAGTCAAATCTGCCACGCCAACCTAGGGCTCTCGGAAGAGCCATATTTACTTCATCCTGCCTGACAACTGGTGCACTCTTAAAGTGTCAGCGCACAGTGAAGGCTCCGTGCAGGATTTCTCCACAACTTAATTAGGGAAGGGGGAATTCATGGTAACACGTATGACAGGCACTGAAGTGCAATAGCCTAAAAAGTCATTAGAATAGCTTTTATAACACATAAACCAATATACATCTATACAGGGTTTTTAAAAATTAAATACAAGTCATCATGTATTACAATGAAATACTGAATGAATGCATAATTGCTAAATAATCCTTCATCTGTTAAAGATAAATTAAAAGGCTACTAAAATGTGCAGTTTTGTCACACAACACAATGCCACAGATGTCTCAAGTTGAGGGAGAGTGCAATTGGCATGCTGAATGCAGGAATGTCCACCAAAGCTGTTGCCAGAGAATTGAATGTTAATTGTTCTACCATAAGCCGCCTCCAACATTGTTTTAGAGAATTTGGCAGTATGCCCAACTGGCCTCACAATGGCAGACCACGTGTAACTACGCCAGTCCAGGATCTCAACATCTTTATTTTTTATTTTATTTAACTAGGCAAGTCAGTTAAGAACAAATTTACAATGACTGCCTACCCCGGCCAAACCTGGGTGACGCTGGGCCAATTGTGCGCCGCCCTATGGGACTCCCAATCACGGCCAGTTGTGATACAGCCTTGATCGAACCAGGGTCTGTATTGACACATCTAGCACTGAGATGGAGTGCCTTAGACCACTGCGCCACTCGGGAGCCCACATCTGGCTTCTTCACCGTCTGAGACCAGCCACCCGGACAGTTGATGAAACTATGGGTTTGCACAACCAAATAACTATTGCACAAACTGTACAAAATCTCAGGGAAGCTCATCTTTGTGCTCATTGTCCTCACCAGGGTCTTGACCTGACTGCAGTCCGGCGTCATAACCGACTTCAGATGGCAAATGCTCACTTTCGATGGCCACTGGCACGTTGGAGAAGTGTGCTCTTCACAGATGAATGCTGGTTTCAGCTGTACCGAGCAGATGGCGTTGCGTGGGCGAGCGGTTTGCTGATGTCAATGTTGTGAACAGAGTGCTCCGTGGTAGCGGTGGATATTTGGTACGGGCAGGCATAAGCTATGGACAACGAATACAATTCCATCGATGGCAATTTGAATGCACAGAGATACCGTGACGAGGTCCTGAGGCCCATTGTCGTGCCATTCATCCGACACCATCACCTCTAGTTTCAGCATGACAATGCACAGCCCCATGTCGCAAGGATCTGAACACAATTCCTGGAAGCTGAAAATCTGAAAATGTACCAGTTCTTCCATGGCCTGCATACTCCCCAGACATGTCACCCATTGAGCATGTCTGGGAAGCTCTTTTTTTATTTCACCTTTATTTAACCAGGTAGACCAGTTGAGAACAAGTTCTCATTTACAACTGCGACCTGGCCAAGATAAAGCAAAGCAGTACTACAAAAACAACAGAGTTACACATAAACATATAGTCAATAACACAATAGAAACATCTATGTGCAAATGTAGAAGAGTAGGCAATAAATAGGCCATAGAGGTGGAATAATTACAATTTAGCATTAACACTGGAGTGATAGATGTGCAGATAGTGATGTGCAAGTAGAGATACTGGGGTGCAAAAGAGCAAGAGGGTAAGCAATAATATAGGGATGAGGTAGTTGGGTGTGCTATTTACAGATTGGCTGTGTACAGGTACAGTGATCGGTAAGCTGCTCTGACAGCTGATGCTTAAAGTTAGAGAGGGAGATATAAGACTCCAGCTTCAGTGATTTTTGCAATTCGTTCCAGTCATTGGCAGCAGAGATCTGGAAGGAAAGGCGGCCAAAGGAAATGTTGGCTATGGGGATGACCAGTGAAATATACCTGCTGGAGCGCGTGCTATGGGTGGGTGTTGCTATGGTGACCAGTGAGCTGAGATAAGGTGGTGCTTTACCTAGCAAAGACTTACAGACGAACTGGAGCCAGAGGGTTTGGTAACAAATATGTAGTGCAAACGAGAGCAGCCAACGAGAGCATACAGGTCGCAGTGGTGGGTAGTATATGGGGCTTTGGTGATAAAATGGATGGCACTGTGATAGACTACATCCAATTTTCTGAGTAGAGTGTTGGAGGCTATTTTGTAAATGACATCGCCGGAGTCAAGGATCGGTAGGATAGTCAGTTTTATGAGGGTATGTTTGGCAGCATGAGTAAAGGAGGCTTTGTTGCGAAATAGGAAGCCGATTCTAGATTTCATTTTGGATTGGAGATGCTTAAATGTGAGCCTGGAAGGAGAATTTACAGTCTAACCAGACACCTAGGTATTTGTGGTTGTCCACATACTCTAAGTCAGAACAGTCCAGAGTAGGGATGCTAGTCGGGCGGGAGGGTGCAGGTAGCAATCTGTTGAAGAGCATGCACTTAGTTTTACTAGCATTGAGAAGCAGTTGGAGGCCACGGAAGGAGTGTTGTATGGCGTTGAAGCTCGTTTGGAGGTTTGTTAGCATAGTGTCCAAAGAAGGGCCAGATGTCTACAGAATGGTGTCGTCTGCATAGAGGTGGATCAGAGAATCACCAGCAGCAAGAGCTATATCATTGATATATACAGAGAAACGAGTTGGCCTGAGAATTGAACCCTGTGGCACCCCCATAGAACGTGTCAGAGGTCCGGACAACAGGCCCTCCAATTTGACACACTGAACTCTATCTGAGAAGTAGTTGGTGAACCAGGCGGGGCAGTCATCTGAGAAGCCAAGGCTATTGAGTCTGCCGATAAGAATGCGGTGATTGACAGAGTCGAAAACATTGGCCAGATCAATGAAGACGCTGAACAGTAGTCTTTTATCGATGCCGGTTATGATATCGTTTAGGACCTTGAGTGTGGCTGAGGTGCACCCACAACTGGCTCGGAAACCAGATTGCATAGTGGAGAAGGTACAGTGGGATTCGAAATGGTCTGTGATCTGTTTGTTAACTTGGCTTTCAAAGACTTTAGAAAAGGCAGGGCAGGATGGATATAGTAGTTTGGGTCTAGAGTGTATCCCCCGTTGAAGAGGGGGATGACCGCAACAGCTTTCCAATCTTTGGGGATCTCAGACGATATGAAAGAGATTGAATAGGCTAGTAATAGGGGTTGCAACAATTTCGGCAGATCATTTTAGAAAGAGAGGATCCAGATTGTCTAGCCCAGCCGATTTGTAGGGATCCAGATTTTGCAGCTCTTTCACAACATCAGCTGTCTGGATTTGGGTGAAGGAGAGGCAGGGGGGCTTGGGCAAGCTGCTGCAGGGGTTGCTGAGATGTTGGCCGGGGTAGGGGTAGCCAGGTGGAAAGCATGGCCAGCCATAGAAAAATGCTTATTGAAATGATCGATTATCGTAGATTTATCGGTGGTGACAGTGTTTCCTATCCTCAGGGCAGTGGGCAGCTGGTAGGAGATGCTCTTATTCTCCATGGACTTTACAGTGTACCAAAACCTTTTGGAATTAGTGCTATAGGAAGCAAATTTCTGTTTGAAAAAGCTAGCCTTAGCTTTCCAAACTGACTGAGTATATTGGTTCCTGACTTCCCTGAAAAGTTGCATATCGTCGGGGATATTCGATGCTCATGCGGAACGCCACAGGATGTTTTTGTGCTGGTCAAGGGCAGTCAAGTCTGGAGTCAACCAAGGGCTATATCTGTTCTTAGTTCTACATTTTTTGAATGGGGCATGGTTATTTAAGATGGTGAGGAAAGCACTTTTGAAGTGCAACCAGGCATCCTCTACTGACGGGGTGAGGTCAATATCATTCCAGGATACCCAGTCCATGTAGATTAGACCTAGGCCTGCTCACTGAAGTGTTTTAGGGAGTGTTTCACTGTAAGGTCTACACCTGTTGTATTCGGTGCACGTGACAAATAAACTTAAACTGATAAACTGATTTGATTTGACAGTGATGAGGGCTGGTCGTTTGACCGCGGACCCATGACGCATGCAGGCAATGAGGCAGTGATTGCTGAGATCCTTGTTGAAGACAGCAGAGGTGTATTTAGAGGGCAAGTTGGTCAAGATGATATCTAAGAGGGTGCCCATCGTTATGGATTTAGGGTTGGACCTGGTAGGTTCTTTGATAATTTGTGTGAGATTGAGGGCATTTAGCTTAGATTGTAGGACGGCCGGGGTGTTAAGCATGTCCCAGTTTAGGTCACCTAACAGTACGAACTCTGAAGATAGATGGGGGGTGATCAATTCACATATGGTGTCCAGGGCACAGCTGGGGGCTGAAGGGGGTCTATAACAAGCGGCAACAGTGCAAGACTTGTTTCTGGAAAGGTGGATTTTTAAAAGTATAAACTCGAATTGTTTGGGCACAGACCTGGATAGTATGACAGAACTCTGCAGGCTCTCTCTGCAGTAGATTGCAACTCCGCTCACTTTGGCAGTTCTATCTTGTCGGAAAATGTTATAGTTAGGGATGGAAATATCAGTTTTTGGTTGCCTTCCTAAGCAAGGATTCAGACCCGGCTAGGACATCTGGGTTGGTGGAGTGTGCTAAAGCAGTGAATAAAACAAACTTAGGGAGAAGGCTTCTAATGTTAACATGCATGAAACCAAGGCTTTTACCGTAACGGAAGTCAAAAAATGAGAGCGCCTGGAGAATGGGAGTGATGCTGGGGGCTGCAGGGCCTGGGTTAACCTCTATATCACCAGAGGAACAGAGGAGGAGTAGGATAAGGTTACGGCTAAAAGCTATAAGAACTGGTCGTCTAGTGCATTCGGAACAGAGAGTAAAAGGAGCAGATTTCTGGGCGCGGAAGAATAGATTCAAGGCAAAAATGTACAGACAAGGGTATGGTAGGATGTGAGTACAGTGGAGGTAAACTTAGGCATTGAGTGATCGATGAGAGAGGTTTTGTCTCTAGAGGCACCATAAGGGCTAGCTAAGGAATATTGAGCAAGGCTGGAGGCTCTACAGTGAAATAAGACAATAATCACTAACCAAAACAGCAATAGACAAGGCATATTGACATTAAGGAAAGGCATGTGTAGCCGAGTGGTCATAGGGTCCAGTGAGTAGCTAGGCGAGCTGGAAACATGGCGATTCAGACAGCTAGCAGGCCGGGGCTAGCAGGCTAGCAGATGGGCATCCGGGGGACGTTGCAATGGAAGAGCCTGTTGAAACACCCTCAGATGGCGAAGTCGACAGACCAGTCATGATGGGTCGGCGGGGCTCCGTGTCGGCAGTAAAGGGTTCAGGTCAATTGGCAAAAGAGGTACTGTAGCACAGGAATTGGCTGATGGATCTCTTCGGCTAGCCGGGAGATGGGCCTAGCTCAAGGCTAGCTCCAGGCTAATTGGTGCAGAGACGTTAGCCAGGAGTAGGCACGGATAGCAGCTATCTAGCTGTGATGATCCGGTGTAAAGTTTCAGAGCTTGCGGTAGGAATCTGGAGATGTGGTAGAGAAAAAGCAGTCCGATATGATCTGAGTTGATATCGCGCTGTGCAGACTGGCAGGAATTGACCGGGCTGAGGCTGGCTAATGTCCGAGTTAACTTCTTTGGGACTGGGGGGCAGTATTGAGTAGCTTGGATAATAAGGTGCCCAGAGTAAACTGCCTGCTACTCAGTCCCAAAAGCTATAATATGCATAGAATTAGTAGATTTATATAGAAAACACTCTGACGTTTCTAAAACAGTTTGAATGATGTCTGTGAGTATAACAGAACTCATATGGCAGGCAAAAACATGAGAAAAAATCCAACCAGGAAGTGGGAAATCTGATGTTTGTAGTTTTTCAAGTCATTGCCTATCGAATATACAGTGTCTATGGGATCATATTGCACTTCCTAATGCTTCCACTAGATGTCAACAGTCTTTAGAACCTTGTTTCAGGCTTCTACTGGGAAGGGGGAGCGAATGAGAGCTGTTTGAGTCAGGTGTCTGGCAGAATGCCATGAGCTAAATCATGAGCGCGGCCATGAGAGGTAGCTGCGTTCCTTTTAATTTCTAAAGACAAAGGAATTGTCCGGTTGAAACATTATTGAAGATTTATGACAAAAACATCCTAAAGATTGATTCTATACATCGTTTGACATGTTTCTACGAACTGTAATATAACTTTTAAACTTTTCATCGGAACTAAGCGATTGCGCATTGAGCATTTGGATTACTGGGCTAAACGCGTGAACAAAAGGAGGTATTTGGACATAAATTGTGGACTTTATTGAACAAAACAAACATTTATTGTGGAACTGGGATTCCTGGGAGTGCATTCCAATCAAGATCATCAAAGGTAAGTTAATATTTATAGCGCTATTTCTGACTTTTCTGACACCTCTCCTTCTTTGGAAAATGGCTGTATGTTTTTCGATGGCTAGGTGCTGACCTAACATAATTGCAAGGTGTGCTATCGCCGTAAAGCCTTTTTGAAATCTGACACAGCGGTTGCATTAAGGAGAAGTTTATCTATAATTCCATGCATAACACTTGTATCTTTTATCAATGTTTATTATGAGTATTTCTGTAATTTGATGTGGCTCTCTGCACTTTCACCGGATGTTTGTTTAAGACAATGCATTTCTGAACATAACACACCAATTTCAAATGAGGTTTTTGGACATAAAGATTAATTTTATCGAACAAAACACACATTTATTTTGTAACATGAAGTCCCGTGAGTGCCATCTGATGAAGATCTTTGAAATTGTTGCATGTTGCATTTCTAGTTTTGATCATCAAAAAACTCAGCACAAAAAGATACGTCCTCTCAATGTCAACTGCGTTTATTTTCAGCAAACTTAACATGTGTAAATATTTGTATGAACATAACAAGATTCAACAACTAAGACATAAATTGAACAATTTCCACAGACATGTGACTAACATAAATGGAATAATGTGTCACTGAACAAAGGGGGGGTCAAAATCAAAAGTAACAGTCAGTATCTGGTATGGCCACCAGCTGCATTAAGTACTGCAGTGCATCTCCTCCTCATGGAATACACCAGATTTGCCAGTTGTTGTTACTCCACTCTTCCACCAAGGCACCTGCAAGTTCCCGGACATTTCTGGGGGGAATGGCCCTAGCCCTCACCCGCCGATCCAACAGGTCCCAGACGTGCTCAATGGGATTGAGATCCGGTCTCTTCGCTGGGCATGGCAGAACACTGACATTCCTGTCATGCAGGAAATCACACACAGAATGAGCAGTATGGCTGATGGCATTGTCACGCTGGAGGGTCATGTCAATGTTAGCCTGCAGGAAGAGTACCACATGAGGGAGGATGATGTCTTCCCTGTAACGCACAGCGTGCAATGACAACAAGCTTAGTCCGATGATGCTGTGACACACTGCCCCAGACCATGACGGACACTCCACCTCCAAATCGAACCCGCTCCAGAGCACAGGCCTCGGTGTAACGCTAATTCCTTCGAAGATGAACACGAATCCGACCATCACCCCTGGTGAGACAAAACCGCAACTCGTCAGTAAAGAGCACTTTTGTCAGTCCTGTCTTGTCCAGCAATGGTGGGTTTGTGGCCATCGGCAAAGTTGTTGCCGGTGATGTCTGGTGAAGACCTGCCTTACAACAAGCTCTCAGTCCAGCCTGTCTCAGCCTATTGTGGACAGTCTGAGCACTGATGGAGGGATTTCGCGTTCCTGGTGTAACTCGGGCAGTTGTTGCCATCCTGTACCTGTCCCGCAGGTGTGATGTTCGGATGTACCGATCCTTTGCAGGTGTTGTTACACATGGTCTGCCACTGCGAGGACGATCAGCTGTCCGTCCTGTCTACCTGTAGTGCTGTCTTAGGCGTCTCACAGTACGGACATCTGCAGTCCTCATGCCTCCTTGCAGCATGCCCAAGGCACGTTCACGCAGATGAGCAGAGACCCTGGGCATCTTCCTTTTGGTGTTTTTCAGAGTCAGTAGAAAGGCCTCTTTAGTGTCCTAAGTTTTCATAACTGTGACCATAATTTCCTACTGTCTGTAAGCTGTTAGTGTCTTAACGTCCGTTCCACAGGTGCATGTTCATGGTTCATTGAACAAGCATAGGAAACAGTGTTTACACCCTTTACAATGAAGATCTGTGAAGTTATTTGGATTTTTACAAACTATCTTCGAAAGACAAAAAAGGGGCCATTTCTTTTTTTTGCTGAGTTTATTAGGCATTTATTTAGTCATTTTCTTCATTATCTAATAAATCTGTCTATTCATTCATAACTAGGATGTAGCTGGGCCCAGCACTGGCAGTGTGGTCCCCTGGTGGCATAGTGACAACAGAGGAGGGAGAACGAACGTTCGTTTGAACGAACGAACCAACCAACCAGACAGACAGACAGACAGACAGACAGACAGACAGAGAACAAGGAGAAGCATAGACAGACAGGAGATGTTGAAGCACAGAGAGAAGGAGAAGCACAGAGTGACAGCAGAGAAGGTGCAGAGAGACAGCACAACAGGGAGGCAACAGAGGCACATTTAAAGTGGTGAGTTGTATCTCCAGTGGTGATTTACATGTTATATTTGTCTTAAACATGAGCTGGTTAAAGGACCATGTTTTGCCGGTCACTGGTATAGTAACATTTGAGAAACGCTGTACTACAGTGTACTGCTTATGTTCTGTGTCAGTAGCATTACTACCTATGTTTGGCTAATCATTTTTCTTTTCAGGGCGGGCTGGTTCCTGTTCTTTTGGAAATCGGCTTAATTCCTACATTTCAACACATTTTGCCATGGGGCAGAGAGACAAATGTGCAGTTTTAAAATGCTATTCAACACATTTTGCCATAAGGCTGAGGGAACATTTTGCAGTTAAAGCAAATTTCCTGCAATTCTAAATGTTACCATTGCTTATGACGTGTTCATACTGTATGCTATCTGAGGTGCCCCCGACCTCCAGGGAGTTCCAACCAAAAACAAGACATTATTGTGGGGGTCGAATCGACCTGTTCTGAATATGCCCCCTCCCCCCCCCCCCCCCCCATGGCAATTTTGGCATGGGAATGCCTGTGTACTACTTTGTATAGCCAGTTGGCGATGCTGATAGGCATTCCCATGCAACTTTCCAAATTAAAATGTTAACTGCAAAGTAGGCTTACCTGGTAGAATGATATGATACATATCACGATGATTTGTATCAAACAGTCTTTTGTTTAGCAAACTGCAGTTGCACATGCAGTACAGAAAAACACCACCTGGCAAACACCAGTCTCTTGCTGTGCACTATACCTCCAAAATATTTTGGGGATTTTCTTCCCCAGACCTCATCATGCTGTGGTTTAAGCATTGTTGTGGACTTAGAACATACATTTTTTATACAGTGCCTTGCGAAAGTATTGGGCCCCCTTGAACTTTGCGACCTTTTAACACATTTCAGGCTTCAAACATAAAGATATAAAACTGTATTTTTTTGTGAAGAATCAACAACAAGTGGGACACAATCATGAAGTGGAACGACATTTATTGGATATTTCAAACTTTTTTAACAAATCAAAAACTGAAAAATTGGGCGTGCAAAATTATTCAGCCCCCTTAAGTTAATACTTTGTAGCGCCACCTTTTGCTGCGATTACAGCTGTAAGTCGCTTGGGGTATGTCTCTATCAGTTTTGCACATCGAGAGACTGACATTTTTTCCCATTCCTCCTTGCAAAACAGCTCGAGCTCAGTGAGGTTGGATGGAGAGCATTTGTGAACAGCAGTTTTCAGTTCTTCCATCAGATTCTCGATTGGATTCAGGTCTGGACTTTGACTTGGCCATTCTAACACCTGGATATGTTTATTTTTGAACCATTCCATTGTAGATTTTGCTTTCTGTTTTGGATCATTGTCTTGTTGGAAGACAAATCTCCATCCCAGTCTCAGGTCTTTTGCAGACTCCATCAGGTTTTCTTCCAGAATGGTCCTGTATTTGGCTCCATCCATCTTCCCATCAATTTTAACCATCTTCCCTGTCCCTGCTGAAGAAAAGCAGGCCCAAACCATGATGCTGCCACCACCATGTTTGACAGTGGGCATGGTGTGTTCAGCTGTGTTGCTTTTACGCCAAACATAACGTTTTGCATTGTTGCCAAAAAGTTCAATTTTGGTTTCATCTGACCAGAGCACCTTCTTCCACATGTTTGGTGTGTCTCCCAGGTGGCTTGTGGCAAACTTTAAACGACACTTTTTATGGATATCTTTAAGAAATGGCTTTCTTCTTGCCACTCTTCCATAAAGGCCAAATTTGTGCAATATACGACTGATTGTTGTCCTATGGACAGAGTCTCCCACCTCAGCTATAGATCTCTGCAGTTCATCCAGAGTGATCATGGGCCTTTTGGCTGCATCTCTGATCAGTCTTCTCCTTGTATGAGCTGAAAGTTTAGAGGGACGGCCAGGTCTTGGTAGATTTGCAGTGGTCTGATACTCCTTCCATTTCAATATTGTCGCTTGCACAGTGCTCCTTGGGATGTTTAAGGCTTGGGAAATATTTTTGTATCCAAATCCGGCTTTAAACTTCTTCACAACAGTATCTCGGACCTGCCTGGTGTGTTCCTTGTTCTTCATGATGCTCTCTGCGCTTTTAACGGACCTCTGAGACTATCACAGTGCAGGTGCATTTATACGGAGACTTGATTACACACAGGTGGATTGTATTTATCATCATTAGTCATTTAGGTCAACATTGGATCATTCAGAGATCCTCACTGAACTTCTGGAGAGAGTTTGCTGCACTGAAAGTAAAGGGGCTGAATAATTTTGCACGCCCAATTTTTCAGTTTTTGATTTGTTAAAAAAGTTTGAAATATCCAATAAATGTCGTTCCACTTCATGATTGTGTCCCACTTGTTGTTGATTCTTCACAAAAAAATACAGTTTTATATCTTTATGTTTGAAGCCTGAAATATGGCAAAAGGTCGCAAAGTTCAAGGGGGCCGAATACTTTCGCAAGGCACTGTATATACAGTGCATTCGGAAAATATTCAGACCGCTTCACTTTATCCACATTTGGTTACATTACAGTTGTTTTCCCCCTCATCAATCTACACACAATACTTCATGATGACAAAGCAAAAACAGGTTTTTAGACATTTTTGCAAATCTATTAAACATAAAAAACTGAAATATCACATTTACACAAGTATTCAGACCCTTTACTCGGGACTTTGTTGAAGCACCTTTGGCAGCGATTACAGCCTCGAGTCTTCTTGGGTATGATGCTACAAGCTTGGCACACCTGTATTTGGGGAGTTTCTCCCATTCTTCTCTGCAGATCCTCTCCAAGCTTGGCACACTTGTATTTGGGGAGTTTCTCCCATTCTTCTCTGCAGATCCTCTCAAGCTCTGTCAGGTTGGATGGGGAGCGTCGTTGAACAGCTATTTCCAGGTCTCTCTAGAGATGTTACACAAACAACAAGTGTGCGGTTAAATTGGCAAAAAACACACATTTCTCTCCACAAGGCCATAGGGTGAGACAGGGATGCAGCTTAAGCCCCACCCTCTTTAATATATTTATCAATTAATTGGTGAGGGCACTAAACAGTCTGCAGCACCCGACCTCACCCTACTAGAATCTGAAGTCAAATGTCTACGGTTTGCTGATGATCTGGTGCTTCTGTCACCAACTAAGGAGGGCCTACAGCAGCACCTAGATCCTCTGCACAGATTCTTTCAGACCTGGGCCCTGACATTAAATCTCAGTAAGACAAAAATAATGGTGTTCCAAAAAAGGTCAAGTTGCCAGGACCACAAATAGAAATTCCATCTAGACACCGTTGCCCTTGACCACATAAAAAACGACACATACCTCTGCCTAAACATCAGCGCCACAGGTAACTCCCACGAAGCTGTGAATGAGCTGAGAGACAAGGCAAGAACGGCCTTCTATGCCATCAAAAGGAACATAACATTCGACATACCAATCAGGATCTGGCTAAAAATACTTGAATCAGTTATAGAACCCATTGGCCTTTATGGTTGTGAGGTCTGGGGTTAACCAAGAATTCACAAAAATGGACAAACACCAAATTGAGACTCTGCATGCAGAATTCTGCAAAAATATTAGAATAGAATTAGGCCGATACTGACTAATTATCAAAATCCAGAAAATAACCGTTTAATTCCACAACCACCTAAGCCATCACCTACATAGAGATGAACCTGGAGAAGATTCCCCTAAGCAAGCTGGTCCTGGGGCTCTGTTCAAAAACACAAACAGAACCCACAGAGACCCAGGATAGCAACATAACCAAATCATGAGAAAACAAAAAGTAATTACTTGACACATTGCAAAGAATTAACAAAAGAACTGAGCAAACTAGAATGCTATTTGGCCCTAAAGAGAGAGTACAGTGGCAGAATACCTGACCACTGTGACTGACCCAAAACATAAGGAAAACTTTGACTATGTACAGACTCAGTGAGCATAACCTTGCTATTGCGAAAGGCCACTGTAGGCAGACCTGGCTCTCAAGAGAAGACAGGCTATGTGCCCAATGCCCACAAAATGAGCTGGAAACTGATCTGCACTTCCTAACCTCCTGCCAAATGTATGACTATATTAGAAACACATATTTCCCTCAGATTAGACAGATCCACAAAAAAATCGAAAACAAACCCAATGTTGATAAACTCTCATATCTCATAGCAAAGTTTGTGACCTGTTGCCACAAGGGCAACCAGTGAAGAACAAACACCATTGTAAATACAACCCATATTTATGTTTATGTATTTTCCCTTTTGTACTTGAACTATTTCCACATCGTTACAACACTGTATATAGACATAAATGTCTTTATTATTTTGTGACTTCTGTGAGTGTAATATTTACTGTTCAGTTTTATTGTTTATTTTCCTTTACTTGCTTTGGCAATGTTAGCCCATGCCAATAAAGCCCTTGAATTGAATTGTTAAATCGGGTTCAAGTCTGGGCTCTGGCTGGGCCACTCAAGGACATTCAGAGACTTGTCCCGAAGCCACTCCTACATTGTCTTGGCTGTGTACTACCTGTTGGAAGGTGAACCATCACCCCAGTCTGAGGTCTTGAGCACTCTAGAGCAGGTTTTCATCAAGGATCTCTCTGTACTTTGCCTCATTCATCTTTCCCTCGATCCTGACTAGCCTCCCAGTCCTTGCTGAAAAACATCCCCACAGCATGATGCTGCCACCACCATGTTTCACCGTAGGGAGGATGCCATGTTTCCTCCAGACGTGACACTTGGCATTCAGGCCAAAGAGTTCAATCTTGTTTTCATCAGACCAGAGAATCTTGTTTCCCATGGTGTGAGAGTCCTTTAAGATTAAAATCCAAGCAGGCTGTCATGTGCCTTTTACTAAGGGGTGGCTTCTGTCTGGCTACTCTACCATAAAAGCCTGATTGAAGCTCTTAAAGAGACAGTGTAAAATGTTAAATATAATGCATCTCAATAGGTAGTGCTTTTACACAATGTAGAAACCTAAAATTCCACAAATGACTTTGTAATTTCCATGACAGGTTTTTGTATCAACATTTCAGCTTTGTGCAATTAACAAATGTATTTACAGGGTTAAATATGAGTTTCTAGAGCACTACATGTGCTTCAAAAGTATCTAGAATTCATATAGCTCAAAATGCTAGGCTATATCTCAATCAATACTTTGTTATTCTGGTGCGCTTAGATTTGATGTTTTACGCTTGACTTTAAATTGGGAGCACCAGTGGTATCATTGAGCCCTACACACACGTTTTCAAAGTGTTCAGTTGTGTTTTCCGGCATAGTGTTGGGCTATTCATAGTTTGAAACTAGCTGACATATCAAACAGAAACATTACCTTCATAATCGGTGTCACCACCACCCAATAGCATAATGATAATTATTATGGACGACCAGAATGTCGACAGAATTGAGCGGTTTCCGGCTGCTGTCTAACCCGAGCCGTGGGTGTAGCGACAGCAGGAGAAGCGAAGCGAGGGGCAGCGGGATAAGGCAGGCTACGAGCCTTTCGGAAATAACCTCTAGCTTTCTCTTTCTTTAAGTTTGTACATTACTCAAATCTGGAACTGTAAGTAAAGATCGGTTAACTTTGCGATGGCAACGCACTCCCTTTGGACTTGTTTGGTTGCAACTGTAGGTTTACTCTGGGGTGTGACAGTACTGGGTAAGTGTTTATATTGATAGGTTTTTCTCACGGTCAGGAACACTGCTCTTGGCAGTTGCACCTCTCGGTGTAGACTTCATCAGTGGTGTAAAGTACTTTAGTAAAAATGGTTTTAAAGTACTACTTACGTAGTTTTTTGGGGTATCTGTACTTTACTATATTTTTGACAACTTTTACTTCACTACACTCCTTAAGAAAATAATGTACTTTTTACTCCATAAATTTTTCCTGACACCCTCGTTACATTTTGAATGATTAAGAGGACAGGATAATGGTCCAATTCACGCACTTAACAGGAAACGTCCCTGGTCATCTGTTCTGCCTGATTCACTAAACACGTGTGTATTGATATGTAAGGTACGTGTGCCATTTTTTTGATGTAGTTCTATCCTTGTCTATTCATGTTATGTCAAGTTTCATGTTTTGTGTGGACTCCAGGAAGTGTAGTTGCTACTTTCGCAACAGCATTTTTTTCTTTGTATCATTACGAAACATGTTGTTTCTATTGTTCCTGGGAGGCAGGTGGCATTTTCTTTTTATAGGCACTGCGAAAACGTTTTGAACATTGTTACAACTTTTGGTGTTAAAGGCGCTACATGGTCAATTTGATGTCTGCATTGGCCATGCAGGATTAATGGTGATATGGCCTCTGAGGAAGTTAGTGCATTCATACTTCTTGCGCTTCGCAGAGCTGTTGTGAAGGAAGTGAGTTTGTGTTTATAGAGGACCTCCCGCACTCGCCTATCAACCATTTTTTTTCAATGCGGAGGAGCTGGGGGAGCCCTCGGCATTGTTACACATTTTGAGAGACGCATGGCTATGCGTTACGGAGCTCAATTTGGCCTCTGCGTGCCGCTGGAGGCTTCGCAATTGTCTCACAATCCATATGGCGCCTCCGAACATATTTTCGGATCAAGCATAAACGGTCTCTTACAGAGTTTACACATCCAATAAACTGCACCACATAACTAGTGATTCAGAATTAATCTCTATAGCCATCCAGTTAATTACTGGCTAAACAAAATGACAAGACCTTCTGAAATGTTGGAGTCCGTTTCCGGATGCTTGACACAGGAGCTCAGCCAAGATGGCACGATGTAAAAAGGCTGCACCGTTTTCTCACCCGAGTCTCCTCATTGCCCCACAGCAAAATGATCCTACATTTAGGCTATTGTTTATATGTGTATTTCACACTACGTTGAGGTCAAAATCAGAGTATAATACTTGTATGGATGTCAACCCCCAACACATGTTAATGTCATCGTCATTAATCAACTGCATTACAGTTAAACTACTTTGACTACCACCACCTACTTCTGTATGCTAGCTATGCTACCCGTTTATATGAATAGAGCCAACTTCTAAATGTTATGCAGCGAAAACAGCCAAATGTATCCAAATCCTTATTTTAGTGACCACATTGTGGGCCTGTTACAATACATCAATCATGACAGATTTGACAAATATCTGCTTTGTTAGATCAGATTAGTTGAATGTGCGCCAATCCAGCGTTCTTCGATGCCATGTTTTGCATTCCATTGACCTTTTTACCACATCTATCCCCATAACCTCCCAGAAATCTTTCCAGGAGTTCAAACTCATTATCGTGTCTTTTGAAATCCCTACACAAGGTATCATAAAGATGTTTTTATTTGTGAACCTGTTCGTCAGGGTTCTCCATGTTTGTTGTGAAGGAAGTGAATTTGTGTTTATACAGGATATACCTCCCCCACCTACTGAACACTAATCATGTCAATGCAGATCTATGCAGGTACCTCCTCATTGTTAAAACATGTGGGGGGCGCATGGCATCGCCACCGCAAGCCTCTGGAGGCTCCGCAATTGCTTCACACCCTCCACATGGAGCCTCTGATCCACATTGCCAGATCAAGCATAAATTGGCTTTTATGGTTGACACAGGGTGGCTCTAGCCTTGTGGGTGCCCTAAGTGAGATTTGGTTGGGGAGGATTTCGAACTTGTACCTTGTGTATTAATATCTAACGCTCAACTTCTAGCTGCAAGGGGCCCTAAGTGACTGCTTATGCCTGGAGCCAGCCATGGGTTGACATGCCTAGATGTTAATCATGTAAATTGAAAATGGTTCATTGGGTGCTTTTAGCAAATTGGTCACTGATTATTCAAGTTCCTTTGGCCTTTCAAGTGTTAAATCCTTTGAAATAGTATGCTTTATAGTCCCTATGGGTTTTATGCCACCCATATTTCATAATATCATGGGTTCCTTCCTTCCTTCCGCAGTGAGTTGTAATGAAGTCTAAGCTGATTGGGGACGTGTTCAGAAGCTACAACAAGAGTATTTGTCCAGCAGCGCACCCCACAGACAAGGTGGAGGTCAAGCTGATTCTGACCAACCTCATCTCCCTGGTGAGACAGACCACACCTGCTGCAACATAACAATACAACACACATACAGTAGATGCCAGTACAAAAATGTATGCACTGTAAGTCACTCTGGATAAGAGCTTCTGCTAAATGACTCAAATGTAAAACCATATATATATATATATATATATATACACACACACTGTCGGGGGTGCAGGGTAGCCTAGTGGTTAAAGCGTTGGACTAGTAACCGGAAGGTTGCAAGTTCAAATCCCCAAGCTGACAAGGTGCAAATCTGTCGTTCTGCCCCTGAACAGGCAGTTAACCCACTGTTCCTAGGCCGTCATTGAAAATAAGAATTTGTTCTTAACTGACTTTCCTAGTTAAATAAAGGTAAAAAAAACAAACAGTTCTGTACTTCCACCATGCAGGGTGCACTACAGTACTATCACATGGCAAACTGAAATAGACAAATGTCTTCATCAGACAATCATATTATCTCCTCTGAAAAGGAAGAGACTGTCTGGATTGTGTGTGTTTCTCTCACCAATCTTATCAATTCATTTATCATTTGTTTCTTGCACACTTTGACTAGATTCTGTTTTTTCCTTTCTCCTACTTTGAGTTTTTTCCATCTTTCATAGTCTTGAACTGTTTATTTTCCAGTGATTGCACGTTGGCCAATAGAACGGATGGTAGAGGCGTGTTATCCACTCACTGATGAATTCTCACAAGGCACCCTGATCTGCGCCCCATGTATCTCCTTATTTTCTTAATGCGAATGACTAGGATTTGGGCCTTTATATATCCTTCACGTCAGATTATATAGCATTATATCCTTCACGTCAGACTCATTAAAGAAAAAATCTTTGTCTAGTTCGAGGTGAGTAATCGCTGTTCTGATATCCAGAAGCTCTTTTCAGTCATAAGAGACGGTAGCATCAACAAATAAGTTACAAACAATGCAGAAAAACACACAAAATAGCACATTTGGTTAGGAGCCTGTAAAACGGCAGGCATCTCCTCCGGCACCATTCTTTAAATAAATTATATTTCAAAATCTACCTCCCCCTAATAGTTTCCCACCACTATTCAGGTCCTGCATGTGTGACACAAATACTGAATATACAACTTTGTAGTTTCTCAAAATCAATATGTACGACTCCAACACCATAAAGTTTGCCGAGGACATGGCGGTGGTAGGGCTGATCGGTGACGAGGCTGTCAAAGGGAGAATGTCAGAGACGACAACCTCTTCCTCAATGTCAGCAAGACAAAGGAGCTGATTGTGAAATACAGGAAAGGAGGTGCGAACACGCCCCCATCCCCATTGGGGCTGTAGAGGAGCGGGTTGAAAGCTTCAAGTTCCTCGGTGTCCACATCACTAAGGAATTATCATGGTCCACTCACCAACACAGTCGTGAAGAGGGCATGACAATGCCTCATCCCCCTCAGGAGGCTGAAAAGATTTGGCATGGGCCCTCCGATCCTCAGTTCTACAGCTACACCATTGAATGGCTGCATCACCGCTTGGTATGGTAACTGCTCAGCATCTAATCTCAAGGCACTACAGAAGTTAGTGCATATGGCCCAGTATATCACTGGGGCTAATCACCCTGCCATCCAGGACCTCTATACCAGGCGGTGTCAGAGGAAGGCCCAAAAAATTGTCAAAGACTCCTTCCAACCAAGCCGCAGACTGTTCTCTCCTCTACCGCATGACAAGCGGTACCAGTGCACCAAGTCTGGAACCAACAGGATCTAAACAGCTTCTAACCCCAAGCCATTAGACTGCTAATCAAATGGCTACCCTGACTACCTGTGTTGACTCTTTTTTTTGCACTAACTCCCTTGCAGTGACTACGCACACATATTGGACTCTACCCACACACTAACCCATACTTACGCTGACATCCCAACACACACGCATACTGACGCAACACACATTCACACTCACCAAATACGCTGCTGCTACTGTTTTATTTATCCTGTTGCCTAGTCACTTGACCTATATGTACATATCTACCTCAATTACCTCGTACCCCTGCACACGGACTCGGTACTGGTACTCCATGTATAGAGCCATGTTATATTTATTCGTTATTGTTATTCACTGTGTATTTATTCCTCATGTCACTTTATATTTGACTTTATTTTTCTAATCTGAAGTACATGGTTGGAAAAGGACCTGTAAATTAGCATTTCATTGTTAGTTGTGATGGAATTATTCTAATCAAAGAAACTTAGATTTCCTCAAAACAATTGAACTTCATTATTTAATGACTGCAGTAATGGAACGTTAACTATCACCCAATGGTGTAGTGTTAAAGCCCAAATAAACAGGATTCGGTTAGAACTATTTATAGTCTTCCTGAGTGCTTGTGACAAGGAACATAAATTATACAAAGGTACATTGTGCTCTCATGCAACATACATCAAGATTTACATGGCGCTAAATATCTGTCTAGCTCATTTACTACTTGTTTATACAGAAATACTAATGCAACCTAGAATACTACATCCTTAAATAAACTGGACATTGGTTCTCCCTGTTACCAATAGAGACACTAATCATGGAATGCAGTCTTTAGGTTCTCACCAAGCCATCGTAAATCTGAGGATTCTCTCTTCACACAGACACATGAGAGTCCTAAGAACCCTATTCTGTTGCCTCTAGAAAAAAGACAATGTTTTAATATAGGAATACATTCTAATGTAAAAGTAATGTGATTAACTTAATGTTGTAATTCTACGACATCGTCTAAACCTGTTGACGAAGCATGTGACATAACATTTGATTTGATTAACAGTTATCTGTAAACAATTGACAACCCATCAACAGGTCAAATCCTAATGAAATGGCTTCTATTGATCCCAGTGTGTCTGTTTCCACCCTGTTAGAGAACGGTGAGTGGGCCATAAAGCACAGGCCAGCCAGGAAGCTGATCAACTCACGCTACACTCCTGATGACCTGGAGTACAAGGAAATCTCCTTCAACCTGGTCATCCAGAGAGAACCTCTATTCTACATCATCAACATCATCCTGCCCTGCTCACTCATCTCCTCCCTGGTCGTCCTGGCCTACCTCCTACCTGCACAGGGTAGGTTGCAACACTGCTGCTGATTGGTCAGTGGTGTAGCTTAAGGATACAGGAAGATGAGTATGCCATACAGTATGCCATCAACAACTGATGTTAGCAGTTGTTCTGTTAGTGTTACAAGTGTTTTTTCCAATATTGACTATTAAATCAAATGATTTATATTTAAAGCAGCTATCAGCAGTTGAAACAATAACAAAGCGTCCTCCCTGCCCCCTTTTCAGTAAAAAGCTGAGGGATGGGGCTAGAGAAATATAACCACTAAAAATCATAAAACAGAGCTATGGATGCAAGGACTGACCATCCCATGGTATCAGAATTATAGTTAATGTTCTGAGGTTATGTGGTGTTTACATTTACTTTGTTTACAAACATTGAAGTAAAACAAGTTTATATTTTGGATTCTGATGGGGTACGAATGCTTATGAGGAATCAATAAGTTATTCAATAATCAATGGGTACATATCATTAATTTATGAGTCCACAAATGGATGTAGCAAGTGCAGATTGCCCCTTTATGCTCTAACATAGATTTCATGGTTTTGAGTTTCAAACTAGAGAATGCACTGTATATTGTCGGACTAAAATTGGATTCTGTTTGCTAGATTACAAATTGACCACAGGAAACCCAAACAGATAATGTGACTAAAACAACTTCAAACCTTGCTTAGGCTACATTTGTTTACGATCACATCTCTTTATTATGCTTGGGAATAAATAGGCCTATTTGGGATCAGATTTCCAAAATGTTTACCACTTGGAGCTGATTTGGAGCTGGAGCTGTCCAACAAAAAATGTTTTGTTGCTCAGAACACTTGGTGGGCCAAAATAAAACCATCTGTATATTATGTCTGTTGTCGTCTGATGATTATGGGAAAAGCACTGTACTCCCGCCTGTACCCCTCTGATTCTCTGCTGTCCTCTTCATAGATGGGGGGCAGAAGTTGACTGTGTCCATCTCTGTCCTGCTGGCTCAGACTGTCTTCCTATTTCTTATTGCTCAGAAGGTCCCTGAGACATCTCTCAATGTCCCAAACATTAGCAAGTGAGTTAGAATGTACCTGGGTGTGTTTGTATGATGATTCTGTGTGAGAGGCTCCATATAATAGTCACTGCATTCCTTTCTCAGCTTCAAATTGATGCCCTCATTAATGGGATTCTTCAGTCTCTTTCTTACTGCCTTCCTCCATACATTTCTGTTACTCCATAAGAGAGCCAAATCCCCTCTACATCAACATCGGTCTGTTCTTCTCTTCCAGGTACCTGATCTTTGTCATGTCTGTGACCACACTCATCGCCACCAACCAAATCGTGGTGCTCAACATCTCCCTCCGCAGTCCCAATACACACACCATGTCCCACACACCATGTCCCACACAGCACGTATGTATACATTGAAAAGCAAAATGATTTGTTTAACCACAAATGGGTGCTAAGTGGCATAAAAAAAATCCAGGTGCAGTACTTGTGTGGGTTTGAAAGTTAAATACTTTATTGCATAGGCCAAGTCATGATTAAAATACAGTCCATTCTGAAAGTATTCAAAACTTTTTCAACATTCTACATTTATGGATTTTCTCCACAATGACAAAGCAAAACAGGTGCCTTCTCTTCTGTACTTTGACCTAGAAGTGTAAATATACCCCATGCTCACCAGAATAAATTGATAGAATGAATGCTTCAAATCAGTTGACATGGCAAAGCTCTCTTTCATCTCTGCTTCTCTCATGTGGCAAAGACATGTATTATTAGGGGCCAGGGAGAAAATGCAATAAAAAAAATCAGTTTAAGGAAATGAAAAGCTGTTAAAACGACCCAACATGGTTGAAATACTATCAGTTTTTATGATTCTTATAAAGATAGCACCTTTACAGACTGTTCTGGTCCTTCTATTAATTTTCAACTCCATTTCACAGCTTTTCTCTTACTGAATTAAACTCCGATATTGTCCCTTTTGCCTCAGTGCTTCAATGTTAACTTTTTAAGCCTAAATTCCCAAAAGCTTTTGGCAATTGCCGTGTTATTAGCACGCTACAGTTGGGCCCTAAAGCTTCGGTAGAAGCTAGATAGATAGAACAACCTTAGTGTCGCCTATAGATATGAATTGCACAAGAATTATACTTTTTTTTTTATGCCTTGTTTTTTCTTTATTCAATACTATAACGAACCGATATGACATAAGATCCTACTTTGTCAGAATGAATTTGACTTTTTTGTTTTAATCCACCTTTCCTTTCCCCTGTTTAGCTCTTCCTGGAGCTTGTTCCTCAATTCCTGGGCATGGCCCCTCTGGTGGATAATGCAGAGGCGGGAGTGAGGGAGCGACGGCGTAGCTCGTTCTTCGGCCTGATGTGGAGAGCGGAGGAGTATGTGCTGAAACAACCACGCAGCGAGATGATGATTGACAAACAGAGAGAGGCATGGCCTCACGATCATTTGGTAAGATTAGAGATGCCGGTAGGGAGGGAAGAAAGGATAGCGCATGGGGAGGGGGGGTATACAACATTTGTTATGGAACCCAGAAACAGTTGTGCCAACAACATTTGAAACAGGTACGTGCACAGATGGGGCTCTACCTGTACAGAGCACATGCCCCTTTGCCCTTCCAGTCTCCAAAGTGCCCTTTTCAGTGGTGTTATAATTTCCCCCCAAATGTTTATTTTTTTAAATAAATGTTCTGTCGTGGTTGTTCTGAACCTACTGTCAGCAAGTCTTCATTAAATGATCATCTATGCTTCAGAACCAACAAGTTGCGCATCTTAATTGTTGACCAATGACTTCATCAACGTTGGAGCATAAAGAAGGGCACGCTAGTGGTGCACGCGTCAGCTGTTTGTTCACCGGCACCCGCCCGCAATTGCTAATAACACATCTGCAACCACACAACTATGTGTAATAAAGTGGAAATCTGAGAACCGACCCTAACCCGCAAATATAGAAAATGCATGGTAGGCTAGAGATGGCAGAATTTTTTGGGGGAAGATCTTTTTGCCTGATTTTCGATATGTTTCTGCTTATAATTTCCAACGTTTTGGTAGGCTATTTGTTAGTCAACTTGTCTGTAATTAGATACAGGTGGCTTCTCTTCTGTCATTATGTTGCCCGAAGAGTAAATAAACCCTTGCTCACCAGAATGTTATAAATCGATAGAATGAATGCTTCAATCTAGTTGACTTCGTTAAAGTTCTCTCTGTCATCTCTGCTTCTTTCGTGGAGCAAAGAAGTTTAGAGATCTGGGAGAAAATGCAATAACTCAAATCAGGAAAGATTTTCTGTGCAACATTTCCAAATGACATCAGTTTACCCGGTTGTAAGGGAAGCTGTGAAAACGACCCAACATTTTTCTGATAAGATTTCATTTTGGCTTGGATGCATATATTGTGATTGAAATACTATCAGCTTTTATGATGCTGATAAAGATAGGTACTGTTTATAGGTGCTAACTGTGCATTCGCATTCTCTAAAGATGAAAAAATATTTAGTTTCTATTTAACCCTTCTGAACAGTAGGCTACAGCTCCCTCAACATTAACTTTTTCTGCCCGTTACCAAATGCATTTGGTGATTGGCGTGTTGGCTATTTGGCGCATATACAGTTAGGCCCTAAAGTTTAGGCTTATGCACGAATGCAGATAGCCTAAAATAAACTAGATTGAGGTTTTTCTTTCATTAAGATGTATACATTGCACAATAATTATACATTTATGGATTTAAGGTATTGTCTTTATTCAACCCGCCCGCCACCAACCCGCCCTTCATCCACACAATATTTCATGACCCTCAACCCGCCCTTCATCCACACAATATTTCATGAACCTCAACCCGCCCTTCATCCACACAATATTTCGTGACTCGCCCTGCGGATATAACCACGGGGCCTGCGGTTTGAGTCAACCCGCGCACTGTGAACCCGAACAATTGTCTACCTGGTGATTTGATTGATCATTTTCATATTTCAGATAGGCCTAGTGTGGGTGGCTACTGGCTATATGTCTAAAGGTGAGCAGCTGTAACATCGCACTGCCATCAATATTACGGGACAAAGATAACATATTCTGGCGAAATTCTCATGACATTTGTGAGGAAGAACTGGGCTATCCGGCTGGCAATGAGCGCTTTGCAGGCAGGCATGATAGTGGCCACAAATAGAGTTGGGTTGGATATAGTAATGGTAGGCTACAATCTTCTATTTTGACTGGTTGGTCGTTGTTAATAAGTGCAGAATTTGAGTTCAAAATAGTTTAGCAACATAGTTTACTATTCAGATTGTTCTGCTTTCCCTTGTAATAATTGCTCAACGAGTCTGTGACCGTGGCTATTAGAACCAATTCTTTGGGGTGCCCTTTTTTGGGGGGTGCCCCCCTCCCAAAAGGTCTGCGGACAGCCCTTCTTTGAGATGTAGTTATGTATATTATCCAGCAAGCCACTTTTTTGAATAGATGTCTGGGTTAATTTGAATTGGTTTTAAAAAGCATTTGCTTGTATTTGTTCTTGTAAATAAGTATCACAATCAATAGGAAAGGAGAGAGGATAAAGATTAGCACTGTGGTCCATCACCAGCATATGTGTAGGTGACTGTATGTCTCTGTTACCCTCTAGTGGATGGCATTATGAGCACCACAGCCAGCCTGTACAAGAGCCTCGCCCAAGCTGCTCCTGAGATCAAGGAATATGTGGATGCCTGTAACTTTATCGCTGAGAGCACAAAGCAAGCAAATGACATTGGGTCAGTAAGTATTGCTTTTATTCTGGGGATGTAGGTCAGGTTTTGGGTCAGTTTCATTTCAATTCATTCTGCTCAGGCCCATATTCACAAAGTGTGCTGATCTAGGATCATGCTCTTTTTGATAAAATACATTTATTATGATTTTAAAAGGCCTACACTGAGACACTTTGAATACAGGCCCATGATGAGCTGAGGGTTAAGAAATCCTGATAGAACAGTGTGGGTTATTGTCTCCCCACTTCTGGCTCACCGTTAACTGTCCCATAGGAAATGGAGAGTTGGGTATTGATTGGGAAGATGGTTGACAAGGTGTGTTTCTGGGTGGCCATGGCCCTCTTCTCCATCAGAACTGTCGCCATATTCCTCACGGGACATTTTAACTCCGTCCCAGAGTTTCCATTTCCTGGGGAAAACAAACGGTACCTCCCCAGTTAGGAGGACAAGGCAATGCCCCTTCTCTTAACTTGGTCACAGAATATATGAATCATCATCATTGTCTTCATATCATTGAGACTTAAGTTGTCTTGCTCATTTCTTCACTTACAGTGCATTCGGAAAGTATTCAGACCCCTTGACTTTTTCCATATTTTGTTATATTACAGCCTTATTCTAAAACGTCTTATAGATCCCCCCCCCCCCCCCCCCCCCCTCAATCTACACACAATACCCCATAATGACAAAGCAGAAACAGGTTTTTAGAAATGTGTATTTAACCTTTATTTAACTTTATTTAAAATATCACATTTACATAAGTATTCATACCCTTTACTCATTACTTTGTCAAAGCACCTTTGGCAGCGATCACAGCCTTGAGTCTTGTTGGGTATGACGCTACAACCCTGGCACACCTGTATTTGGGGAGTTTCTCCCATTCTTCACTGCAGATCCTTGAAAGCTCTGTCAGGTTGGATGGGGAGCGTTGCTGCAGAGCTATTTTCAGGTCTCTCCAAAGATGTTAGATCGGGTTCAAGTCCAGGCTCTGGCTGGGCCAATCAAGGACATTCAGAGACTTGTCCCGAAGCCACTCCTGCGTTGCCTTGGCTGTGTGCTTAGGGTCGTTGTCCTTTTAGAAGGTCGAACCTTCGCCCCAGTCTGAGGTCCTGAAAGCTCTGGAGCAGATTTTCATCAAGGATCTCTATACTTTGCTCCATTCATCTTTCCCTCAATTCTGACTAGTCTCCCAGTCCCTGCCGCTGAAAAACATCCTCACAGCATGATGCTGCCACCACCATGCTTCACCGTAGGGATGGTGCCAGGTTTCTTCCAGACATGATGCTTGGCATCCAGGCCAAAGAGTTATCTTGTTTTACACCAGACCAGAGACTCTTGTTTCTCATGGTCTGAGAGTCCTTTATGTGCCCTTTGGCAAACTCCAAGCGGGCTGTCATGTGCCTTTCATTGAGGAGTGGCTTCTGTCTGGCCACTCTACCATAAAGGCCTGATTGGTAGAGTGCTGCAGAGAGTTGTTCTTCTGGAAGGGTCTCCAATCTCCACAGAAGAACTCTGGAGCTCTGTCAGTGACCATCGGGTTCTTGGTCACCTCCTTGGCGAAGGCCCTTCTCCTCCGATTGCTCAGTTTGGCCTGGCAGCCAGTTCTAGGAAGAGTCTTGGTGGTTCCAAACCTCTGGAGGCCACTGTGTTCTTGGGGACCTTCAATGCTGCTGAAAGTTGTTGGTACCCTTCCCCAGATCTGTGCCTCGACACAATCCTGTCTCGGAGCTGTACGGATAATTCCTTCGACCTCATTGCTTGGTTTTTGCTCTGACATGCACTGTCTACTGTGGGACCTTATATAGACAGGTGTGTGCCGTTCCAAATCATGTCCAATCAATTGATTTTACCACAGGCGGACTCTAATCAAGTTGTAGAATCATCAATGGAAACAGGATGCACCTGAACTCAATTTCAAGTCTCATAGCAAAGGGTCTGAATACTTATATAAATAAGCCATTTCTGTTTTTTATTTTTAAAAACCTGTTTTTCGCTTTGCCATTATGGGGAATTGTGTGTAGATAATGAAAAATATATATTTAATACATTTTAGAATACGTCTGTAATGTTACAAAATGTGGAAAAGGTCAAGGGGTCTGAATACTTCCCGACTGTACTGCTTACTTATTAGTCTTTTTGGCAGTAGATGACTGAAAATGGCATCGTCTTGATAACATGTCATCCTATTTGATAAATATTTCAAACTGTGTTTTGTGTTTTACCCTAACCATTTCTTGTTACACGTATGTATTCTATTTTTTAGTAAGCCATGGGACATGAACATGCCAAAACATGCCACAGTTTGTGGCAAAGCAGTTGTGATTTAATTCAGTAAGTCTGCTGTGGGCTTTGCTTGGTTAGAACAAAATGAAGAAGCCAGATCTCGGTTTCAGCCCTCACACTGCCTTAGGATGAGGTGCAGGTCTCCTATACCCTATAGATTTCTTGTCTGTCTTGTATCTCACTGTATGGTGATGTATATGTGACACAGGTCTTTACTGATGGATATAATGCAATTTCTAATGTAAGAAGACTATTATACTCTAAGAATATTAGATTTAGCTAGTTACTTTATTTTACACACGATACATTTACATGGTTAATGAATTGTTCTGTTTAACTTGTACTAAATAATGATACAATGACCCAGACACTTAATTCAAAGTTAAACTGAGGCCTTGCTTTCCTTTCTGCCCAATTGGTGCCTCATTTATAAAATGTTATATAATTAAACAATACATTTTTGTATACAATTAAAACACCTATGCTGCTGATGTTGGCATACACAAATCATCATGATCAACAATTTGTTTGTTTTACATTATGGCATTGAATATGGAGTTTTCGCATCAAGAGAATGTGTTGGATGGTACATAGTCAGCAAAAACATTGGATATTCAAACGTACTGTGTTTTACTGTTAGTATTTTATGTTATTAAATAAATACTTTTTAAAATCAAAAGACTTGTGGTCATTGTTGAGAGGGTGCACATACAATATGGGGCTATTAAATCTTGAAATGGCAGTTTGTTTTTTCAAATATAAGACAATGTTGAAGACGAAGGTTAATGCAGACCGCCTCAAAACACTGCTTGACTGATTCCAAGGCTTAGCTAAAATCATTTGTAGTCTACGTGTTTGCATATAGGGGTAGCCTACATTCTACTTGATCACCCCACTATAATTATGCTACTTTTGAGTGAATCAGAATAGGCTACACACCTTCAAGATCACATTTTGATGTTGCTTTGGGCAAGAAATTAGGTTTAATATAACAAAAGATTTTCTGGTCTTTCTATTGTGTCTATACATTTGTTTATGTATTTAGAATATTACAATGTAATTTGAGATTAAAATCTCTTTAGGTTCAACACAATTGACTGTTTCTACTGAGTGTAGAGGGTGTGGTCTGACTGACCACTATGACTAGACAATGTCTGCTGACTCACCCAAAGATCTTCTTTGTCCTCAATTGGGAGAAAATAAACATTTCAATTCAATGTCAGAGTTCATCTCTGTTCTTCAACTCCAGAGACTATGCCTCAGCACTGTGGAGTGAAAGCACTTGGACAACTCTAAATAACTTCCGTGCATCCATCCATGTCAATGTCAGAACTCTCATGCATGTGTTTAATTTGAAAGTGTGAGAGAGCTGATAATTGATACAACAAAACTGTTCTTGATTTAAAAAAAAGTGGCACATAGTGTATTTTAAACACTGACCCAATTCCCCTGCAGTAGGTACTACAAGGTCCAATTAAATTATCTCTGAGTGAAAACAAAGATATTACTACCCCAATATTGGAACCTCTCATAGAGTTAAAAAGCAATAGGTAATGAAATATGCTATTTTCCCAGATGTTTAGGACTTGTTCCTCCACAGCTAGGAAGGGATTTACAGCAGCTGTAGGGGTATCTAGTCTCCTTAATCATTTTAAATGTAACCTTAAATTAACTAAGCAAGTCAGTTAAGAACAAATTCTTATTTACAATGACAGCCTACACCGGACACCGCTGGGCCAATTGTGCGCTCCCCTATGGGACTCCCAATCACAGTGATGCAGCCTGGATTTGAACCAGGGACTGCAGTGACACCTCTTGCACTGAGATGCAGTGCCTTAGACTGCTGCACCACTCAGGAACCATGTGCTCCCAACATTCCTTCTGTTTGGCTTCTGGACCAAAGCCCCAGTTGAGACATGTCTCAGTTCAACAGTACTCATTCATTTTGTGTGAATGAGGAGGAGGAATGTCTTGAGCCAGCAAAACCAGACCTGCCAGAGCCAGCAAAACCAGACCTGCCAGAGCCAGCAAAACCAGACCTGCCAGAACCAGCAAAACCAGACCTGCCAGAGCCAGCAAAACCAGACCTGCCAGAGCCAGCAAAACCAGATCTGCCAGAGCCAGCAAAACCAGACCTGCCAGAGCCAGCAAAACCAGACCTGCCAGAGATAGCAACACCAGACCTGCCAGAGCCAGCAACACCAGACCTGCCAGAGCCAGCAACACAAGACCTGCCAGAGCCAGCAACACCAGACCTGCCAGAGCCAGCAACACCAGACCTGCCAGAGCCAGCAAAACCAGACCTGCCAGAGCCAGCAAAACCAGACCTGCCATATCCAGCATATCACCTCTGGTTTGCAGCTGGTTACACTTCAAATAAAGTAATCTCTTCTATTGAGAAAATCTCAAGCAACAAAGACGTTTGATAATTTAAAACCAATGAAAATCATATAAACCGGACCAAACTCTTATAATTTAGTTGTTGATTGTTAGTTCTCAATTTTATATTTGAATTTTAATAGAAGAAACGGTTCGATTCCAGGCTGTATCACAACTGGCCGTAATTGGGAGTCCCATAGAGCTGCTCACCATTGGCCCAACGTCGTCTGGGTTTGTCCGGTGTAGGTCTTCATTGTAAATAAGAATTTGTTCTTAACTGACTTGCCTAGTTAAATAAAGGTTAACTACTGTTGTGCTGCTGACTGTACAATCCGTCTTCAACTGGAGTGCTGCTGCCTGCTACGTCAGGCACTATGCGACATTTTCTTTGACAATGGAATAGCTAGGTAATTTGAAAGAAATGTATACGTTGTTGATACATTGATGCAATGTTTACCTGGACAAGTAATCGCGCACTATTGTATCATCAGACTATTTGTGCTTCTGTAGCGGATATTCTCGGTGAATGATTTCAGGAATATATCCTACCATGCAGCCGGAAGGAACATTTACATGTGCATGGTTTAGAGTAAGTACTGTATCGCTTTCCGTCTCTCTTTTACGTCAAAACTACTGATAAGTTTTCTAGGGCGAAGGGAGTAGGAAGAAAAACGAAGATATTTTTGCTCAAGGATATGGAATTTGACCCTCGTCTTCCTGATCTTTTCTATGTGATGCTTTAGTAAGTAGCTACGCCTCTACTAAAATGAATATCCTCTGTGATTCTATACCACTATAAAGGGAACTATCGTGATTTAGACAGTTTAAAACAGCACGGATGCAGAATACTAATAAGGCCTATGCGACATTTCAACGGGATACTTTATTATAGTTTCACATTGCCAATTCTGTTTGCGCCTTCGTTCTCCAACCTGGTATCATACACTAGACGTAATATAGTAAATGAAAAGGATCGGCCACTCATTAGTATAATATGTTATGTTTGGTATGGTTACATAAGACCAAAGGTTACTTACACGAGTAGTTCACTATTTTACAACTTGATGTTAAATGGTTCCTCACTCTAAAAGTAGTCTATGGGCCAGGGGAAACTGTAATCCATGGTTCAGTTTTCTTTAAACAGCCACTACAAACTTCAGCTAACTTTAGCCTCCACAAGTTAATCAATTGAAGTGATGTGGGTATGTGAGTCAAATCGCCTTTAAGTAATATAAAACTAGTTGATTTCCAGTGTTTTGGACATTCTTATATTTTTTTATAAACATGCTCATATGGCCCCATCACTTCCATTGATTGTTAGCTTGTTTCTAAGGTTAGCTGAAGTTTGTAGTGTCTTTTTAAATAACTGTACCATGCAATCTACTCTCTCGGCCCATAGACTACTTTCAGGGTGAGGAACCCTCTAACATCAGTTTTCCTTAAGGCAAAAACGAAAGGAGGGTGATTGGGTGGGTGTATAACATGAATATCTAGCAACCCAAAGTTGCGTGTTCAAATCTCATCACAGACAACTTTAGCATTTTAAATAATTAGCAGCTTTGGAACTACTTACTACTTTTGAGCTACTTTGCAACTACATAGCATGTCATGTAATCTTAACCCTTTAACCTAACTCCTAACCTTAACCACAGCAACAACTAATTGGAATTCTTAACATATCATACATATTGCAAATTCATGTCATACGAATTGTAATTTGTAACATTATATACGGTGTCCACCCACTCTGCCCAGAGTTGGTGAAAATGTGCATTGGTGATGACATTTCACTTCCTTATGCTATTAAATACATTTTACCAAGACAAATATGGTTCTGAATCTTTCAGTGGAGTTTTCTCCAACATATCACATTATATCGAAAAGTCAGATTTCATAAACTAATACATCCGATAATTAGCACCGAGCTCTATTGAAAGAGCGGTGGAGTTCTCTCACCCGAAACTTATGAGGATTTAACATTTTGTGGTCATCGTCATCCAAGTTGTTCCGCGGGTCGCAAATAGCATAATTAGCATGACACGAGCTGAATTAAATGTTAAAAACCTCTGTTGACATTTCAGAGATACGCTTGCTTTTGTAAGAAGTCTTGGAAAAAGAACAGAAACTTTGCATTAATATGAACAGCATATACTAAAATATCAAAATACATGTTATATCACAATCTATATCTATCTTACCTCTATTGATTTATGTCATCCGCATTTGAGAAGAAAGATGTTGAGTTCAATGGTGAGCCTGTCAGGTAACCTTATTTCTCGGACAGCATCCAGCCTAGATGATGCGATACTATTTCTCAGATTTTTGCCACTTTGTCTCTGGTCTCCTTTGAGTTTAGTCACCCTATTGTTGACAATCCTACAAGGGTAAAAACGCCAATAGGTTTTGAATGGATTATGATAGAGACATGAGGTTTGGACCATTGGTTTCTTAGGCCATTATCTACACAATTAACATATTATTTCACTCATTGATCAAAATATGATTTTGATTGGACACCTTATATCAGGGATCATCAACTAGATTCAGCTGCGGGCAGTTTCTTTTTTCTTGAGCAGATGGTCAGAGGCCAAAACATAATTACAAATCATTTGTAGAATGCAAATTGACCGCAAGAAACCTGAACAGATATAATATTTGATTGAAACATAATAATTTCAAACCTTGCTTACATTTATATACTATCACATATGCCTCTTTATTATGCGTGGCAATACTTGAACAGATTTACAAACTTAAAATCATTAGGAGCTGATTTCCTGGTGTTTTCAGTCTTATGTCCAACAATAAAAAATCTCAGAAAACCTGGGGGGCCAAATAAAACCTGGACCGCCAGTTGGGGAACCTGCTCTATATCATACAAAATGTGATGATGGAAATCCACAAATTAATACATACAATACGAAACGTAACATATGCTAATTTGAACGTCCCTGATTTTCATTTACTATGTTACGTCTACCCCTGAGTCCCACTCACATGCCAAGATGTTCCGTTTTTTCTAGAGTGCTTTGGAACTTATATTTAACTGCAGGGGGAATGGGTGGAGGCTATGGAAAATAGAATGATGGCTTCAGTGGGGAAATCTATAGTAGGCAATAGGCCTATCATTTTGTCATTTGAATGACTGACTGGCTAGACTAGATATTTTCTAGAGAATGTTGATTATGGTGTAATAAATTAAGCAAATATCTGGCTGATTGTAGATTTTGATTACATGGTAGTTTGTCCAGTGTGCACACTTAATAACATTTCTCCCCTCATGTTTTGGTGTGTTGACCCATCCACAGTTCAGAAATGTTTCCCTCCAAATGAAAACAACTAATGTTTCTTTATCCATGACTCAGAATAAGCCTACAGCACAAACTCACCAGTGGGTATAGATTTATGTTGGGAATTAGGAACCACTGTAGGGTCCCCTAGCAACAGTCCCTATGGTGAGACTTGTACAGCTTACTAGAATCTGTCCTGCATTACAGCAAAGACAATGTAGATACAGTACCAAGACCACTGTCAGAGCTAGGCTGATACTCTGCATAGTAAGAGACGTGGAGACCGTGATGCACATTTTGTCAATGCATCGCTCTCTCTCTCTCTCGATTTTGTTTCACCTTGGACTTGGTTGCCCTGGAAACAAAATCTACTCATCCAATCAGATCCCTCTTCCCACACGCATTTGCACAGACCCTTCTCTCTCATTGTGTGTGCTCCCTCCAAGACTTCTTATGTGTCACACCACTGATGATAAAACCAGGTATACACCACCAACACATGATTGTACTTTTTGATGCTGTTATCATGCCATTTGTTCCTCTTCAGATGGTGTGGTGGTGTGTGATCGGTGTTATCTGGTTCACTGCAGTGTCTGAGGCACTTGAGAGGTCCCAGGATTATATTTAGACAGTCTCTCCTAGTTCATAGATCAGTTCTCCCCACTATTTATAGTCATCTGTGTTAGGTGGCCTTTAATGTAATGTACTTCATAGATAACGTGTCTGAAAAAAATCTCGGCCTTATTGACACAGGCCTGCAATTAGTCTGAATGACTGTCATTGCATTGTACAGTTCCACTATTGTCAAGTATTTTCTATGTAATACAGTAAATTCAGCTAGATTAAAGTTTTTTTCTGGATACTATAGCGAGATGTTTGAAAGATTATGGTGATGGAATGTGATTCATATTTAGTGGAATCTTTCTTTGTGATGAAAGGGATAGAGCACAATGGCCAGTCCAGCACCAGCATGCTGCAATACCCCTCCATGTCCAGATGGGGGAGCGGCGGTGGCCCAAAAGACAAAGCACTTCATCACGGATGACTGTGAGCTGAGCAAGGAAGAGCTGGATGGCCTCATGAGGGAAGGAGGTGAGGACACAGACCCTAGTTGTTGATGTAGCCTATAATGTTTTATTCCCTCCATCCAAATACCTTTACATCACATTAGACTGATAAGACTTCAGTAGTGGTATTGAATTATTCTGTAATAGATTGCCTGTGTCATCTGATCTCCCCACAGAGGAGAGTCGTCCCTTCCTGGTGGTCCATCATCTGCTTGATGTGAAGGAGGCAGGTGTGCCTGTGTTACTGCCTGGGACTCCAGTCATCTGCAGAGTGGACAGCACCGAGAGATACACTACGCGCTCCAAGGTGTGTGTGTGTGTGTACATAGTGTTTATTCATGTGTCTGTATATTATATGCACACCTGTACCTTTCCACATGAGCACATGTTTACATTATGTGTAGGCTACACAAGTCAATGGCATGTTTTCTCTTCCAGGTCCGTGTGTGCACTCTGTACACTGTGAAGCTGACCCATGGCAAGTTCACCTGGACGGTTAAAAGGAAGTACAAGCACTTCCAGGAGCTGCACCGTGACCTCTACAAGCACAAGATGATGGCCCACTTCCTGCCTCTGGGAAGGTCCGACTCAGAGCACCAATCGGAGCTCAGACATGCAAATCAACCCATTATCTGTGCTGAGAATAATTTGTTTAGAGGGGATGCACTTCAAATCAGAGTGAAGGCCTGTTGTGATTTTGGTACGAGTTTAAGCAGTAAAATGTTTAGAATATTAAAATGTTTATTTTTAGATTTGCAGCCCAGAGAGCGCAACTGAGGGCTATGACAGAGGAGATGCCAAGTCTACACGGGACTGAGAGGATGAGACGAACTTCCAGCAAACCGGTATCACTCTTACAACCATGGAACCACACATACTGTACACAAAAAGACAGACACTGATAAACACCATGGTACACATGCAGACAGAGAGCCACACATCACTGTCTTACATCTACATAGTTGTAGATAATTCCCTCCACACAAAAAACGAGGGATCAATCTTGTGACTTTTTAAAATCATTATCAGGGGTTCTTCTGTCTATCTGACCATTTGATTTGTTGACATTTGATAATGTAGGTCCAGTCAGTTCTGATTTCTGATCTCTCTGTTATAGAAATACCTTGAGGAATACCTAAACGGCCTTCTGGAGAATTCCTTTTGTAAGAACTATCACGGCATGGTGAGTTAAGATGGCACACACATACACCAATTACCATTCATTGTCAGACAGTGATGATAGCACATCCTATCTTGTTCTGATTCCAGCTGGAATTCCTTGATGTCAGTGCTCTCTCCTTTGTCAGTGAGCTTGGACCCAAAGGCCTGTAAGCACTATTAATAGTCTATGAGAGTGTGTGTGATGTTATATGAAAAAGAGAGACAGTGTTATTCAGTATATTTTAATGTGACTGATTCTATGTCTGTGTGAGTGATGTCATTATGTTTCAGGGAGGGTTCCATCTTCAAAAGGTCAGGAGGTCACCGTATCCAGGGGTTGAACTGTATTGGTCATCACCAGTTCTGCTTTCGCTGGTCAAAGCGCTGGCTGGTGGTCAAGGACTCCTTCCTGCTCTATATGAACCGGGAAAATGGGGTCGTCTGCTTCGTACTGGTCTTTGACCCGGAGTTCAAAGTTCAAGTGGGTCGTGCATATACTGATACCAAGTATGGGGTTTGCATTCAGAACTTCACCAGGTAAGTTCATAGTGGAATCCAAAATATGATTACTTTTCGACAGACACTCAAAAGTGTACCCTCAAATAGACACTTGTATTCCTAACTGTTTTTCTTATTTATGAGTCAATTCCTAGCTGTTTGTGTATTTGTGCGGGCAAGTATTATCTCGCTATGTAAACTCGTGTATGTGTATTCTCGGGATGGACATTTTAAATTATTTCATTATTCAAATAATGCCATGATATTTTTTTGGATATCCGGGTAGTCGAAATACATGTTTTTAAATAATTATGATAAATGTTTTACTTTAATGGAGACTCGAGAGAGAGTTGGTGCGCTGTGCACGGAGGGAGAGAGAGAAAATAGCCAAACCGACTAGTTGACAAACTATCTATCAGACCATCTGGTATGGCCTGTCTTGACTACATCAAATTGTTGTGAAATAGCTAGCTACTGCAGCCAGATAAGTTAGCCAGTTAGCTAGCTAAAGTAGCAAAGCAAATAGAGGCTATTTTGCTGCACTCCCCATCCAATGTCTACAACAACTCCATTCATATGAAACCACAGCCTACCTGTTGGTTCATCATTATAGCCTACTCCTTTTCATTTAGCCTTTTTATTTCCATAAGTTTAATTCCATTTTGCATTGGTTAGAAATCGGCCACTTCACTTGCTACACTTGGAGCCTCTGAGTGTAGCTCCGCTTTGTTTGACTGACAATAACAACAAGCTACATGTGTGAAACCATAGACATTAAAACCAGTGTGAAACGTGTGTAAGCTACCGGTTTGTCTTTTTTATGCGGCACACTCATAAAACTGATGTTTTATTACCATTTTGGCTGTAATGGTCTATTCTTGTAGGCCGCCGAGTGGCGCAGCTGTCTAAGGCACTGCATCTCAGTGCTAGAGGTGTCACTATAGACCCTGGTTGGATCCCGAGCTGTTTCACAACCGGCCGTGATCGGGAGTCCCATAGGACGGCGCACAATTGGCCCAGCGTCGTCTGGGTTAGGGGAGGGTTTGGCTGGGAGAGGCCGTCATTGTAGAATAAGAATTTGTTCTTAACTGACTTGCCTAGTTAAATAAAGGTTCAATATAAAAAAAGATTTCGCAATATCAGATCATTTAATTTTGGACAAAGCCTTAAAAAATAATAATAGACAAAGCCTTTTTATAAAAAATGATTACTCTTCCAAGTAATCGAATAATAACATCTGTTCGGATATTCGAATAACCGTGCCCATCCCTATTGTGTTCTTACATGAGTGTTTTGTGTGTGTAGGAATCTGGTCATCAAATGTAACAGCTACAGACAGGCTCACTGGTGGAGCCATGAGATCAATAGGCTGGCTGAGCCCTGTGAATTCCTCCAGGTCCAACGCTTTGGGGGCTTTGCCCCGCCACGGGAGAACACACTCACTAAATGGTCAGATGTTGCTTCCAATTAGATGATAATGTGGTATGTGTACATGCTGTATACACCCTTAACTTGAATGTAATGTCTCTGTTTATGAATTGGTCATATTAAAGGTATGTAAATGGAAGTGGCTACTTTGCAGACCTGGCTGATGCTCTGGAGCAGGCCAAGGAGGAGATCTTCATCACAGACTGGTGGTGAGGAGCAGAGCTAGCACCATATAAATATATTTGAACATGTTATTATTATACAGTATATCTCTATGGCTAGTAAGCCTACTGTGTTCCAATACTTGTACTGATGTAAGCACAGTGCTCTCCATAATTATAGAGAGTGGTTATCCAGAGCCATATACATTATACTGTAGAAAATGGCTCTGCCGTGAGCTAAATAAGAGCATACAGCAAACAAAACAAGTATTTGATCTCAATATCAACGGAGATCACTGTTTCCAACATGTATTAGGTTTGTTTCGAATTAGTCTGTAAATAGCAGGACACAGTGTAAATATGTACATGGTTAACATTGCATGGTGAATACGTATTTCCCTCCCTCCCTCCCTCCCAGGCTCAGCCCAGAGGTTTTCCTGAAGAGGCCAGCTACAGACACATACTGGCGCCTGGACCAGATCCTCAAACGCAAAGCAGTACGAATCTACTTCCCAACTTTCTCCTATCAACATGTTTCTAGTCTCCCTTTTACCTCTCCTACTCCTCTCCTCTGAATGCACTGAAGGTTAATCCCTCCATTCCTCAAGCGTACCTCATGATCACACAGTTGTGACCCACTGGTCTGAAAAGGAGGCTGCCTGTTAATGAAATCTTGATTGGTTGGTTGGTTGGTTCTCTGGAATATAATTTTTTCCTGGGGGTTTGAGATTGTTTGGTTTGAAAATCAAACAGTTGTAATGGAAGGGGGTGGCACTCTGGGGATGTGTGTGGCTGTGCCTGTGGGTGTTTGAGCGAGAAAGACACTGAGGAGACCCAACCAGTAACAGCACAGCCCCCTTCATTATCAACGCATCGTGCCCACAACATCAAAACAGCCTTTCCAGACTCTGAAGTCAGAAGGACTTTGGTATCAGCCAGACTACCTTCTGTGTATATCCATCCTTTCTTTTCTCTGTGCAGGAACAAGGTGTCAAAGTATGTGTGCTCCTGTACAAGGAGGTGGAAATGGCCCTGGGAATCAACAGTGGCCACAGCAAGAGGACACTGATGGACATGCACCCCAACATCAAGGTCTGTCTGAGACGCTCCAATCTCTGCTCTGCAGTCAGGTGGTGCTTTACACCTGAAAAACCAATCCACATAGCTGGCTCTTAGTCATAACATTGTAGCACAGTGTCACACTAAACAGAGGAATCATACACATCCTCATGCTTTCATTACTACGTTATGTTAATCTGGGTATTATAATTTAAATTCAAAAATTCGATTTGTGTCCTTAGCTTCCCTAACATCTTCCCAACAGGTGATGCGACACCCCAACCATATGTCCGCTGTGGTGTTTCTGTGGGCCCATCATGAGAAGATGGTGGCCATTGACCAATCAGTGGCTTTTGTGGGAGGCTTGGACCTGGCCTTTGGGAGGTGGGACGACAGTCAGTACCGGTTGACTGATACGGAGACAACCAATCATATCTCTGAAGATGAACCAAAGGCTCCACTGGCTGAGCCAGAAGTGAGACACCTCAAGACAAAGTCAAGATTAATCTTTCTCTTGTGTTGTTCTGTTCTGGTAATCCATAGTTCAGTGTTACCTGGTGTTGAGCGGTGACTTCATTACCAGACTGTCCTACTCTGCCCCCTAGGCAGCTGATTCGGGTGACCAGGTGGATGGGTCAGACTTGGCCCAGGATCCAAAGCCTACAGAGCCAGAGGAGGTCAACCATGTGGACCTGACGAACAACACCCAGTTGTGGCTTGGCAAGGACTACAGCAACTTCATCAGGAAGGACTGGGTCCAACTGGACCGCCCATTCGAAGGTACAGTATGCACACACTATAGCTCAATTCATAACCCCCCCTATCACTCCCGCACTCACTAATACACACGTACATGCATACACAACACACCCAAGAGGGCTCATTCTTAAATGTAAAGTCCTTTGTTCCCCAGACAACATTGACCGCACTGAGGTGCCCCGTATGCCGTGGCGTGACTTGTCTGCTGCACTCCACGGCAAAGCTGCCAGGGATGTGGCCCGCCACTTCATCCAGCGCTGGAACTTTGCCAAGGTCAGAACCCAAATAAGAGGTTCCTAAGGATCTTTCTTTCATGACTTTACTTTGATGTGCATTCAGAAAGTATTCAGACCCCTTGACCTTTTTCCACATTTTGTCATGTTACAGCCTTATTCTAAAATGGATTCAATTGTTCCCCCCCCATCAATCTACACACAATACCCCCATAATGACAAAGCAAAAACAGCCCCCCCCCCATAATTATTGTGATATCCAATTGTCCCATCGCTGCAATTCCTGTAAGGACTCGGGAGAGGCAAAGGTTGAGAGCCATGCATCCTCCAAAACCCAACTTTGCCAAGCCGCACTGCTCACTAAACCCGGATGCCAGCCACACCAATGTGTCGGAGGAAACAACGTACAACTGGTGACCGAAGTCAGCGTGCATGCGCCCGACCCACCACAAGGAGTCGATAGAGCACGATGGGACAAGGACATCCCGGCCAAACCCTCCCCTAACCCGGACGATGCTGGGCCAATTGTGCGCCGCCCTATTGGATTCCCAATCACAGCCACTTGTGATTCAGCCTGGAATTGAACCAGGGTCTGTAGTGACGCCTCTTAGATGCAGTGCCTTAGACCACTGCGTCACTCGGGAGCCCATCAAATGCCAGTCCTACATTTTCCCACAAAACATAGCTATCTACCTAACGTCACAGAGTTTCTAAACCCAGAGGCGCAACATCGCAAGACTTACGGGAACGCTTGCGAAACAATCAGACCAAGCCAGGGTTTGGGGTTTGAGAAGTCAATGAGAGAAGTGAAATATTCTTCCTTAGCAGTTCATTTTCTCGAAATCTAAAGGCACAACTGAGATTCCAGTAGTTGAACATTTTATTACACCAATCTCGTGAAAGGGACAAACTGACATGTTTTCATTTGTCAAAAACAACTTTATCGAAGGAGTGCCCTTACAAAAAAGATTGCAGTTTTGAAACTGCAGTAAAATGCATTCGACTGTGGTATTTTGGACTGCAACATTACTGCAGTAAAAAACAAAAAGTTATTTGGATGCAGTAGTTGCGGCATTCTGCAGTTATACTGCACTCTTACTGCAATCTTTTTTCGTACTGGTGCCTTCGATTTCACGGCCTGCAAATGCGCATTTCGGCGCTAGACCCGATGATGTGTTTCTACGCATGAGCATCGCTAGAAAACTTCGCCATGACGTCGCCTATAAGTGTGATCGGGGATTTCCATTGGAGAAGCAGTTTTAGCCTATCTTCATACTGTACTGTCTTTGCTAACGCACATCAGTTCAAAACAAATGGTCACGCTGTTACCTTAGAATGCAAACAATGGTCTTTTGCAACACTAGCTGGCTAGCTAATCCATAGTCCAAGCTAAGGTAAAAACTAGCCATATTTCACTGAAACAAATGCACATGTATACAGTGCGGTTGGGCACTCCATTGTGCAAATGGATGCTTACTAGCATCAGAAAAACTCACCAGTTTCGAATTTCTAGAATAGATTCCAATACCCACCTTCTCCTTTCTTCTTAACATTTTATCCAAATCTGTGCTGATCAACAGTGCCAAACGAACAACTCTGCCATTTGACCATCTTGATTGTATACGCAGATTTGATTTGGATGCTGGACTAGCCCATGTCCAGCATCTCTATCTGTGTGAAGCTAGCCACAATAGATGAATTTGCAGGTTGCATTCAAAATAAAAAACAACTATTGAAATTGAATTTAAACTGATACAAGTAGTGTAATCATGCCATATTTTGACTAGTTAATGCTAAACAATAACGGAATGTTATATAAATACAACAGAAGACAATAATTCAAATCAGTTGAAATTGCACTGGATGTGTTAGACTTTAGAATTGCTTTGGGAGCATACTTACAGTGGAAGTCGGAAGTTTACATTCACTTAGGTTGGAGTCATTAAAACTTGTTTTCAACCACTCCACAAATTTCTTGTTAACAAACTATAGTTTGGCTAGTCGGGTAGGACATCTACTTTGTGCATGACACAAATCATTTTTCCAACAATTGTTTACAGGCAGATTATTTCAATTATTATTCATTGTGTCACAATTCCAGTGGGTCAGAAGTTTACGTACACACGTTGACTGTGCCTTTAAACAGCTTGGAAAATTCCAGAAAATGATGCCATGGCTTAGAAGCTTCTGATGGGCTAATTGACATAATTTGAGTCAATTGGAGGTGTACCTGTGGATGTATTTCAAGACCTACCTTCAAACTCAGTGCCTCTTTGCTTGATATCATGGGAAAATCATAAGAAATCATCCAAGATTGTAGACCTCCACAAGTCTGGTTCATCCTTGGGAGCAATTTCCAAATGTCTGAAGGTACCATGTTCATCTGTAATGACATCTGAAATGTTCACCGGTCTGATGAAACAAAAATAGAACTGTTTGGACATAATGACCATTGTTATGTTTGGAGGAAAAAGGGGGAGGCTTGTAAGCCGAAGAACACCATCCCAACCGTGAAGCACGGGGATGGCAGCATCATGTTGTGGGGGTGCTTTGCTGCAGGAAAGACTGGTGCACTTCACAAAATAGATGGCATCATGAGGAATGAAAATTGTGTGGATATATTAAAGCAACATCTCAAGACATCAGTCAGGAAGTTGAAGCTTGGTCGCAAATGGGTCTTCCAAATGGACAATGACCCCAAGCATAATTCCAAAGTTGAGGCAAAATGGCTTAAGGACAACAAAGTCAAGGTATTGGAGTGGCCATCACAAAGCCCTGAACTCATCCTATAGAACATTTGTGGGCAGAACTGAAAGTGTGTGCGAGCAAGGATGCCTCCAAACCTGACTCAGTTACACCAGCTCTGTCAAGAAGAATGGGCCAAAATTCACCCAACTTATTGTGGGAAGCTTGTGGAAGGCTACCTGAAACGTTTGTCCCAGGTTAAACAATTTAAAGGCAATGCTACCATATACAAATTGAGTGTGTGTAAACTTCTGAGGTACTGGGTGTGATGAAATAAATAAAAGCTGAAATAAATACTTCTCTCTACTATTATTCTGACATTTCACATTCTTAAAATAAAGTGGTGATCCTAACTGACCTAAGACAGGGAATTTATACTAGTATTAAATGTCAGGAATTGTGAAAACCTGAGTTTAAATGTATTTGGCTAAGGTGTATGTAAACTTCCGACTTCAACTGTATATGCACTGTACAGCCTAACCCTATGGATGTTGCACTCACGTAATGGAGTATCCACCTACTCAGTGACACTCACAGAACACAACCGTGTAGAGTTTACATCAAATATTAGCGTTTTCACTCTTATTGTGGGACTCTAAACATCAGTGTTTAGAATCTGATGATCAAATGAACCACATTAAGCTCACCAGTCAACCTACTGACGCAGCTCTAAGTGTACATGGGAATATCTTTGTTTAGTCTCAATGGCTGAGTTATACAACCTTCAAAAGTCAATTACTTAAAACCGTTTTCCTTTACTGTGCTTTCAATGGGCATTGAGTCATTTTACAATGTAAGACTGTCACAGTCAATTGAGTTATTCAACTTCTGAAAACTGCAGACAATTACTTTTGACTGTCCATGGTAAATTCTGAACATAACTGATTTGAGCTATTAGAGGGCAGCAGACCAGGGTTTAAATCATCAACCCTTGCAAGCAAACCACCTGTGCCATTAAGGCCAATACCTTTTGGCCAAATTTAAAGGTTAAAATAGCTCATTTCCTTTCTTCACATGTTGTTGAAATGTTGTATAATGCACCTTTTTAAAGCTGCAATATGTAATAAAAGTTAGTTATAGATCTGTCATTCTCATTAAAAGCAAGTCTAAGAAGCGGTAGATATGTTCTATGTGCGCTATTTCTATGCTTCCCATTTTGTTTTTGCGTCTTACTTTCGGGTTTGCACACCAGCTTCAAACAGCTGAAAACCTTTGTATTTTCACAGCAGTTTAGATGGTACAATGATTCTCTATACTATACTTTCTTGTTTTGTCACAAACTGAAATTAGGCAAACTATTAGAATTTTAGCAACCGGGAAAGGGCGGCGCGATTTCTACATAGTGCACCTCTAACAGAAAATCACCTTCCGGTGTAAAAACAATTGGAATTAAAAACATATTAAGTTAAAGGAGAAGTAGGCATTGGTCTGAAGCTGAAAAAGAAAGGAAATTCACATGAGCAACACAATACCTACTCCACCCATGCTCTACCAAGGTTTTCCAGCACTTACCTTTGACCTACTACAGTAGCTATGTTGGTCTATACATTCTACTTCAAACAATGTATATGCAGGTTGCTTAGGATTCAAACTTTCTCAAACAGCCTAATTCATACTCTTCAGAGGAATAATGAACTTTACAGTATCCTGCTATTAAAATTGTGTGTGTGTGTATGTGTGTGTGTGTGTGTGGTAGTTAGGGTAGTTACCTGGAATGCATTTAAAATAACAGGTGTGCCTTGTTAAGTTTATTTTGTGGAATTTCTTTCCTTCTTAATGCATTTGAGCCAATCAGTTGTGTTGTGACAAGGTAGAGGTGGTATATAGAAGATAGCCGTATTTTGTAAAAGACCACGTCCATATTATGGCAAGAACATCTCAAATAAGCAAAGAGAAACGACAGTCCATCATTACTTTAAGACATGAAGTTCAGTCAATCTGGAAAATGAAACGCTATGATGAAACTGGCTCTCATGAGAACCGCCATAGGAAAGGAAGACCCAGAGTCACCTCTGCTGCAGAGGATAAGTTCATTAGAGTTACCAGCCTCAGAAATTGCAGCCCAAATAAATGCTACACAGAGTTCAAGTAACAGACACATCTCAACATCAACTGTTCAGAGAAGACTGAGTGAATCAGGCCTTCATGGTTGAATTGCTATAAAGAAACCACTTCTTTCTTGGGCCAAGAAACACGAGCAATGGACATTAGAACGGTGTAAATCTGTCCTTTGGTCTGATGAGTCCAAATTTGAGATTTTTGGTTCCAACCGTCTTGCCTTTGTGAGACACAGAGTAGGTGAACAGATGATCTCCAAATGTGTGGTTCCCACCGGGAAGCATGGAGGAGGTATGATGGTGCTTTGACACTGTCTGTGATTTTATTTAGAATTCAAGGCACACTTAACCAGCATGGCTACCACAGCATTCTGCAGCGATATGCCATCCCATCTGGTATGCGCTTAGTGAGACTATCATTTGTTTTCAACAGGACAATGACCCAACACACCTCCAGGCTGTGTATGGACTATTTGACCAAGAAGGAGAGCGATGGAGTGCTGCATTAGATGACCTGGCCTCCACAATCACATGAACTCATCCCAATTGAGATGGTTTGGGATGAGTTGGACCGCAGAGTGAAAGAAAATCAGCCAATAAAACAGGACCATGTTTGCAAAACATGAATTTGAGCTTATGTTAATATTACACAGGTAAACTGACAGTTACAGAATTCAGGACTTGAGACAGGCTCTATAGACCTCTATATATGAGTGACTGTGACACCACCACTTGTTATGTTGGGCACCTATTGACCAAAAAAACTGTTATGTTATGTTATGAAATATATATTTTTCTCAATGTCATGCATTGCTAAAATAAAGGTTTATGGAAATACAGGCAGGTACCACATTACTACAAGACAAACAGCTCGCTCAATCAAGCATGATGGTTGTTTTAAACGTGAGCTTGTCTGAGATGTCGGACTCAACGACAGTTGCTATCCATTGAAGCACTGCGATTGGTTGCCCAAAATTATGGGGCAGGGCTTAGCAAAGGGTCAATTGCATGGCTTCAATATGGAAATATATTGTTAAACATAGCACTTTGAACCAGTGACGGGCAGTGAGGTCGGTGGCTGGGTGAGCACTGTTAATGATCAAAGCCAGATTTACTCACAAATAAACCTTGATGAAGCCCATGTTCACTATACAATACATGGCTCCAACAACCAGAGTGACATATGCTATTAACCGAAACTGGCAAACAATTTTCACCAAATGTAAATACCAATGTAGCCAAGATACACAAGTTACAGCCTCCATTGATGGCATATTTCATATAATCTGACAAAATTACAAACTGCTCAACTCAGCCATGTAGCATCCACAGTTACAACTGATAGGTGGCACTAAAATAACAATATGGACAGATTTAATCGGAATAATTCGCAAAGCAAACTCCATAGCCTTTCACAATGGATTTACAAATCTTCCAATGTGCCGCGCTCGCAAATACACACACATATAGAAGTGTTAGAACCTTTATTATATATGAACAATCAAAATGACTGAAATGTAATTCTAGCTTGATAAATGCATCCAAAGGGATGTTGTATATTCTCATGATTCAACAGTAGCCTAACCCGCAAGGGAAAATGCATTAAGGCCTATGTTTACTTGTAAAGTCCATTTGTCTGGTGAACCTCTCGTGACAGCGTTGTAGAAGTCACAGCAGAACCCCATGTCTGTTATTTTATTTTGAATGGACACACCAGGCCCACGGCCGTGGGGGAGGCCTCCTTTGATTCCATTTTCACACTGACACAAAAAGTCATACACACTCAAACAGTAGCTGGTAGCACAATTCTCCCATGCAGCACACAGGCAACTCCATCCATTGGGGCATCTAGCTTGTCGAAGAACATAATTCTCCTGCGTGAGTGCGCCCCCATGCAGCCATGCACGTAGAATGGTTGTAGTGTAGTTAATAGCATCCATCTTGTAGAAGCCAAGGCTCGGGCCCTGCATTGAGTGGCAGGATAAGCCCCATTCCTACTACATCCACAAAGTAAATAACCAAGATGTGTAAGAAGTCTGGGTAAAAAAGTATTAATTGATAATGGCCTTTCAGTCGAGTACTTGCCTGCCTGACAGCTAGCAGTTAGGGAGATGGTGGTTGCCTTGCCTGTCATGAATAAAGTCAAGTATTGTATGCTGTATGTTGCCTCTGTCTGGTCTTAACTTTTATTATAGTTGACTTTCCACTCCTCGAACCCTCCAAACAGCCGTTACATTACTCCAACTTGGAAAATAGTTTGAGGCGCAATGATGCAGTATGGTAGTGTCTATTTGTCAGGTTGTAAAAAAAAAACGGCTAGCCGGAGCTCGTCTGAGCAGTCTGCTGTGAATGCCCTCGCCTGCTGGTAATTAATGCTGATTGTTTTTTTGGTTCTGCCCACTATAGTGCTGTCCGGGCAGAACATGATGTTGAGGCCCATTACTGTCTTAATTGTCACCACCACACACGCGCGGACATAGTTGCTTCCATTGAAGGTATTTCTTTATGTGTGGTAATCCAAATGACTTGTGATTTTAATTGCAGATGCACGCACAACACTAAAAAAAACACTGTAAACTCTGTCTCCAGCCAAATTTACATATTTTGTCGACGACTAAAAACACTCTAAACTAGAGTGGGCGGAGACAGAGTCGATGTCCATTCAAACTCGCTGATTTGCTGGAAGGGCCTTTTTTACACAGGTTGTTTTGTCAATTACCAGTGACTGGAGTCAGGAAAGGCCGTGTGGGTCAAGGATTTCAATGGCTGGAAAGAAAGGCATGAGTACCTTGGCTCCGTTCCTGAGGTTTTGATGCATTTTAGCCAAATATTTTGATTTTGAGCATAAAAAAACACCAGAACCATTGAGAAAAAAAACATAACATTGAATTGTTTTTTATTTGACTTTTCATAAAGGCTTTTTTATTAGATTGTCACAGGGTAAGCACTGCCTCCCCTGACCGCACATCACTGATTCACACTGATATAGGAGCTAGCTAGGCCTTCTGTAAATCTGTAAATTGCATTATGTCTGAACCATGGACATGCCAAACTTTGTCAATCAGCAAGAATAAATTCACCGTTGATAAGGCTTTAAAAGAGTTAATCATTAGAGTCAAATTCCCCACCACCCCCCAAAAAATAGTTTTAGATAGGCTGTGTCTACAAAATGGGGGGAAACCAGTAATTGTTTGATGTTTCTAAATACGAGATTCACCGGCTGTGTCAGGGCTGGATAGGCTGCGCTTCCGCTCTCAAAATCCATGCCATTACCAACGGCATTACCTTTTAAGACCTGTCTTTTGGTGGGTCTTAAAACCTCCCTTTGGTGCTGCATGAAATGGTGACTTTTAGCTTGTCTTTAAGGACACACCTCAAATATTGTCACCCCTCCCACCTGATTTTAAACAGGTAAATTGCGGAACCTGGCGTAAGTGGTGGAAAATGCCAGTACGAGAGTTTTTAAATGACGAAATTGCAAACTAACGTGCGTTTAACACTTGCGCCTCCTTAGCGCCAGCCGAAAAGAGCCTCTAGGGTTATGTGAGAGAGACATCTGGCTCTTATTGTCTTTGCTTTGTCTGCCTGCAGATCTTTAAGTACAAGAACATCCGAGGCAAGTTCTTCCCTTGCCTTCTGCCCAAGTCTCACAGTACTGTTGACCCACTGCCATTCACTGTGCCTGGCTCCGGGAAGGCCTCTGTGCAGGTACACATGCTCACCCAGACACATACAAGCTCACAGAGAAATGCCTGTCTTTTTAACCACCAATTGTTCATTTATTTTCATTATTCTCCTCTCTTTCTCTCAGGTGTTGCGTTCTGTGGATCGCTGGTCAGCCGGCACTTGTGAGAGCTCTATCCTCAATGCCTACATTCATACCATCGAGAACAGCGAACACTACATCTACATCGAGGTAACTCTGCTACCAGCACATTACGTACATTACATACACATTATTTCATTGCACTCATTTACCAGACTCATAACCACACCACTTCTATGCCGTATCCATCCTCTCTACCTGTTTGCTTGCTGCAGGTAGAAATCAACCAGGGGACAAGGTTGTTTTTTTGTTACGCCAGACAGTGCCCTGGCCTCCCCCACAGTCTTGCGACTGTGTCTCTGTACTGAAGTCAACAGCTCAAAGTTGAGATAATGACCACCCTCATGTGCCTCCACAGTCCACATGATCCTAGTGCTATCAAGTCCAATTGAAAGCATAGATTTTCAAATGAGATGAATAGTCCAATGAGGTGTTTGTTTTTAAATATGCAAATGAGATGAATAGTCCAATGAGGTGTTTGTTTTTAAATATGCAAATGAGATGAATAGTTCAATGATAAATATGCATTGTTTCCATATCTCTTTTAACTGGAAATGGTTGTTTTATGAATGGACTACAAGGGTTAGAAAGATGTATTTTCTCCCAACCTTGCTTTATTTCCTTATCCCTGCCTATTCCTGTCTCTCTAACAGTGTCATGTGGGTTTTATTTGCTGTTCTATGTGAGCAGCTTGAAGTCTGAATGCTTTAACAGCAATGTCCCTTCCTGGTCACAAGTCCAGCTCCCTACCCATCACACCCCACAGCATCAAACAGAGACCAGAGCCATATATGCACGGCTCTGACAGAGATTCCATCTGTCCCTCTCTCTACCTCTCTGCTCTCAGAACCAGTTCTTCATCAGCTGTGCTGACGGGAAGAACGTGCACAATGGCATTGGTGACGCGATCGTGAAGAGGATCCTACGTGCACACAGGTGTGGTTCTACCACCATGTCTGTCTGAGTTTAATCTGTCAACACACAGCTTGGTTTACTGTATAACATGATATTACTGGACTGGTTTATACATGTTTTATACATGTTTGTCTGTTGATTATCTGTTTCAATAAGTAAAGTTAAATTATCATGATTCAATATTTTTTATGTTACAAATACATTGTTGCCAATAGTTTCTTTCTATATAACTCTCTCCTCTGCTACCCCATCCCATAACTCTCTCCTCTGCTACCCCATCCCATAACTCTCTCCTCTGCTACCCCATCCCATAACTCTCTCCTCTGCTACCCCATCCCATAACTCTCTCCTCTGCTACCCCATCCCATAACTCTCTTGTTATTCCTCAGTGAGCAGAAGAAATACAGGGTGTTTGTGGTGGTGCCCCTGCTGCCTGGGTTTGAAGGAGACATCAGTGAGGGAGGTGGGAATGCCATCCAAGCTATACTACACTTCACTTACAGGTCAGAACCCTCCCTTATGGGCCTTCATGCACGTTCACACACACGTTCACACACACATACACACACACACTGTACCCAGAAAACTGGGAACATTTCCAGAACATTAGCTAAGATTCCCATTAAGTTGTAGTTAAGGTTTTATCTAATATTAGGATGGTAACATTCTCCCCCCAAAAAATGTCATGAAATATCCTTGGAATGTTCTAACATTCACTAAAATATTGTGCACAACATCTGTAACAGCCACCACAGAACAGTCCCCTAAACGTTCTCATTAGGTTTCCAGGTAATGTAATAACACAATGTACCAGTCATGTTTTCCCAGCAAACAAAATTGGTTCTGTGACATTCGTTAGGTTGCGGCAAATGTTCTCGTTAGACAAAAACTATCCAGTTGTGCTGAAGATTATACACTGAGTGTCCAAAACATTATGAACACCTGCTCTTTCCATGGCATAGACTGGCCAGGTGAAAGCTATGATTCCTTATTCATGACACTTGTTAAATCCACTTCAATCAGTGTAATTGAAGGGGAGGAGACAGATTAAAGAAGAATGTTTGAGCCTTGAGACAATTGAGACATGGATTGTGTGCCATTCAGAGGGTGAATGGGTAAAACAAAAGATTTTAAGTGCCTTTTGAAAGGGATATGGTAGTAGATGCCAGGCTCACCAGTTTGTGTCAAGAACTGCAACGCTGCTGGGTTTTTTGTTTTTCACACAACAGTTTTCCATGTGTATCAAGGGTGGGGGGGGAGGGGTGCAACTCAATAATAGGAAGGTGTTCTTAATGTTTTGTACACTCAGTGTACAATACTTGTATACAACATTCACCTGATGTTGCAAGAATGTTCCCAGAATACATCTTGTCTGTTCTTTCATTAGGTTGTGGGAACAGTCTGGTGGGGACATCACAAAATATATGTTTCCAAAACACAAACAACTGGCCAGTTGTGCGGATGATTGTACAATGTTTATTTTAGGGTGCACAGGACATTCCCTTAATGTTGACAGAACACCTGGTCTAAGTTCTTTGAAGGTTCCCAGAACATTTCATTAAGTTATGTGAGTTGTCTGGGATGTTGCAAGAATATTATTTTGATATTCACGAAGGTTACACAGAACATTCCCACAATGTTCCAAGATGTCCAAATAAGTCAGTTTTTATGACGTTCATAGCTTATTTTGTTAATGTTTAACATAATATTCCATTGTTCACACAATATACATTTACCTCTTGGAGGTCCGCAGGACATTTCAAGAACATTTATAAAATTGTATATTTAAGTTTTACCTAATATTACCACAACATGCTCAGCATGCAAATGTGTAGCTCCTTAAAGCCGATTTGAATACATCCCCATTATGTTTCTCTCCAGATTTTATGGCAATTCGCATTTGAGGAATGTATTGTAGGCAATGGCGTGTATTCATGGATGCCAAGGCAAGCCAGGCTTCCCCCCCAAAATGTACCAATATATTTTTTTAAATTAGTAAAAAAAATATATATATATATATTTTATTTTTTTCCTTCAATTTGCAAGAGGCTGAATGTATCTCACTAGAAAGCATCCAAGCGAGCGAAACTGTGCCCCTCTGTCTCTTTCTGATGCTGTCTGGTCCAAACAAGTATGACATTGTTGCCACCCAAAGCATTGAAGGCAAGGGAAGCCAGTGAGTATCTGGCTTCCTTTTGACAAAAAAAGTGAATGGTCCTGGTGTACCGAAAAAAAAGTGAATGGTCCTGGTTTACTGAAAAAAAAGTGAATGGTCCTGGTTTACCGAAAAAAAAGTGTCAATGGAAGCCAGCTTGGACTTGGTGTCACTGAGCATATGTCATTGATTGAAAAACTTGAATTGTTGAATCTTGTTGTGTTGTCCTCCGGTGGCTAGCCAGCTAGATAAAATTGTCCCTTTCCTAAATTAGCCATGGATGGAGATGGGGATTTGGACGTGTAGTTTTACTTAATTCTCCGTATTGACCAATGATTCTAACTGCAATTCTGATCCAACCATTAATTCATACATTGTTGTGCCCCTGGCCTGAGAGGATAGAAGTTCAATTTGTAGCTCAATGTAGATGGCTATTGTTGACTAGCTAATATTGACCATGAATGGAAGTTAGGCTAGCAAGCAAGCATTTTTGCCAGTGTTAGGTTCTAAATAAAAACAGTAAAAACTCATGGAAGATTAGTGAATCTCAAACCAAGTTTATTCACCCACCGTGTCATACAGCTGCATGAGACAAAGACATATTCAAACAAGCACTGATATTTAACCCTTCCTCCTGAATCTCCTCCTTACACCTCTGAACAGCCAATACACCTCCGTTGCTAGACAGAACTTTGATATCTGTTCTTCCTCACCTCACCTGACCTCGGCCCCAAATTCCTCACTCCTCCCCATAGGATCCCTGATGTCTAACAATAACATATTTTGACAGAATGTAAACGTTCTTCATTCCCCTCTCTCCCTCAGTGACATGAATGTTTTCAAGTTTAGAAGTCAGAACCCTTCACCAGGTAGCCTAGGACAACAAAAACTAAAAGTGTGTACTATATGACAGAGTGATAGACCGTTTCTTCAACATAAGAGTGGAAGCCATCATCCATTGGTGTTTCTCTACAAGTAGGGTGTCAACATGTTTTTGTACTTGCACAAACTCACACAGAAATCAGAACCATGGACGACGAGCCACATCATATTTAGCTTACGTTGATTGGACTAAATTGTTTTTGGTTTCTTTTTAGTTGTCACTGTATTAGACTAAGCAGAGGTGATTTGATGATGTTGAAATGGTGCTGGAATAGTGGAGGCAGCTCCTGTTTTCTTTCCGTCTTGCGGTAACTCTCTGTGGTTCTAAATCAATAGTTGTTTAGTGGTCCGAAAATGTTGGAAACATTAACTTGCTTGACCAGGCTGTAGGTCATCTAACTGTCTGTTACTGTACATGAAATATGCTTTGTGGACAGAGGTTGCTATCTGTTTTTCTGTTAAAACAAAGGTGTGGTTGAATTCTTCTACAGTGTCTTCTTATTGTCTCGACCTTTAGATCGCGGTCGGAAGACATATGAATTAACAGGTTATAGAGCAAACAACCCAATTATCACAACACATACCGTGGCAAGAAAAAGTATGTGAACTCTTTGGAAATACCTGGAGTTCTACATGAATTGATAATAAGATTTGATCTGATCTTCATCTAGGTCACAACAATAGACACAGTCTGCTTAAACTAATAACACAAACAATTATACGTTTTCATGTCTTTATTGAACACACTGTGTAAACATTCACAGTGCATAGTAGAAAAGTATGTGAACCCTTGGATTTAATAACTGGTTGACCCTCCTTTGGCAGCAATAACCTCAACCAAATGTTTTTTGTAGTTGCGGATCAGACCTGCACAACGGTCAGAAGGAATTTTGGACCATTCCTCTTTACAAAACTGTTTCAGTTCAGCATTCTTGGGATGTTTGGTGTGAACTGCTCTCTTGAGGTCATGCCACATCTCAATTGGGTTGAGGTCAGGACTGACTGGGCCACTCCAGAAGGTGTATTTTCTTCTGTTGAAGCCATTCTGTTGTTGATTTACTTCTGTGTTTTTTGTTGTTGTCCAGTTGCATCCCCCAATTTATGTTGAACTGCAATTGGCGGACAGAGAGCCTTACATTCTCCTGCAAAATGTCTTGGTAAACTTGGGAATTCATTTTTCCGTCGACGATAGCAAGCTGTCCAGGCTCTGAGGCAGCAAAGCAGCCCCAAACCATGATGCTCCCTCCACCATACTTTACAGTTGGGATTAAGTTTTGATGTTTGTGTGCTGTGCCTTTTTTTCTCCACACATACTGTTGTGTGTTTTTTATTTTTAATGAATTTCCATTTGGGTCTTGGTTAGACTACAATTAGGGTGTAGAAATGTTATGCTCTTAATGTAACCTTTTATTTACCTAGGCAAGTCAGTTAAGAACAAATTCTTATTTACAAGGACAGCCTACTCCTTCCTCCCCATCGGGTAATTGAACCCCAGTCTCCCGTGTGCCCGCACGACACAAAGATTCTTTAGCTAAATAGCCAAGTACTGTAGCCTACTCCTGACCGTCATGTTATACAGCGCCATATTTTCCGTTCCATCCTAACGGAAACACAGTTTTTTTCCCGTTTTTCTTTAGAATAGAAACTCCATAATATTAATCAAATGAATTAAGCTACATTTCTTAAAATCCGTCCCATATACTATGTTCTTACAAAAATAGTTTTTAAATTCTCTAGTACAGCCACTATTGAAGGCTATCAAATGCTTCTCAAATATGCCCTCTGGTGGTCAAACTAGCACTAACAAGCATTAATGGTACCAGTGGTTGTCACTTAAATAACTTGCCATAGAATTCTGTGGCACAACGCAAACTGTGCTGCAGTAAGCTGCAACTTTAAGGACGAAGCACTGTAGAAGGCATTTAGCTTGTCTGGTAGGCTCATGTTACTGGGCAGCACATGGCTGGGTTTCCCTTTTTAATCTGTGATAGTTTGCAAGCCCTGCCACATCTGACGAGCATCAGAGCCGGCATAGTGAGATTCAATCTTAGTCCTGTATTGACGCTTTGCCTGTTTGACTCGTTGGAGGTCGTAGCGAGATTTCTTATAAACATCTGGATTTGTGTCCCGCTCATTGTGGATGTTGCCATTAATCCATAGCTTCTTTTTGGGATATGTGCTTACATTCACTGTGGGGACAACGTCATCTGTAACTATGTGAGCTGAGAGTTGGAAAGCAAGTTCAGGGAGTGAGTATTTTTTTAATAAATAAACACATAATAGAAAATAAACACTAAAAACGCACAGACATAACACAGAAACAATAACACCTGGGGAAGGAACCAAAGGGAGTGACATATATATAGGGAAGTGACGAAGTCCAGGTGAGTGTAATGATGGTGACAGGTGTGCGCCATAACGAGCAGACTGGTGACCTAATGGTCGGAGAGGGAGAACATGTGACAGTACCCCCTTCCCGATGCACGGCTCCAGCCGCAGGACGCTGACCAAAGGGACGATCCCGGGGAGCAGGAGTGGATCGGTCACCCCTGCTGATGTGGGGGAACCTGACAGATCGACTGAGGCAGGGGAGCCCGGCGGGCCGGCACAAGGCAGGGGAGCCTGTAGCGGCTCCCGGACTTGACGTCATTCCCACCGAAAAATTATAATAAAAAAAAACCACTCCCTGATGCTTCCCTTAGGGGAGGCGTTATTCTGTAACGATGTGCGCTGAGAGTCGGGAAGCAAGTTCAGGGAGTGAGTGTTTTAGTAAATAAACACAACATAATACAAAATAAGAACCACGAACAACGCACAGACATAACACAGAAACAATAATGCCTGGGGAAGGAACCAAAGGGAGTGACATATTGTAACGTTTTGAGTGTAGTGGGTGAGAAGTCAGGCAGAGAGTTCAGGGGAGTGCTATTTTAATGCACAACAACAGCGAACATAAGCCAACCCCCACGAAAACACAGGGCGTAATACAAAACAAACGCCCCAAACAGGGGGACTTAAACTGTCCAGAAAAAACCCACGAAATGGGAAAGCACGTAACTCACAGACGTGCACACAAGTTTACACAACACAGAAGGACACAATAATTAATCCCGCACAAGGAACCAGGCGGGCCAGCTGACTAATAAAGCCTCACTAATTATACACAACTCAAAACAGGTGCACTCAATAAACACATAAGGAGGGGGAGGAAATAATCAGTGGCAGCTAGTAGGCCGGCGACGACGACCGCCGAGCGCCACCCGAACGGGAAGGGGAGCCACCTTCGGTTGGAGTCGTGACACATATATAGGGAAGGTAATCAGGAAGTGATGGAGTCCAGGTGAGTCTGATGGCGTTCAGGTGCGCGCAACAATGGTGACAGGTGTGTGCCATAACGAGCAGGCTGGTGACATAGAGGACGGAGATTGAGCACACGTGACATCATCGATGCACTTATTAATAATGAAGCCGGTGACTGATGTGGTACACTACTCACTCCTCCACTTCCGTTTAGGTACTTCCTGTTTTGAAATTGTATTTTTTTACTCTGTATGGGAATTGTTTTAATAAGGTTAGGATAATTTTGATATTTAATTTGGAATTTTAAGACCCCTTGAAGTTTCAAAAATATATATTTAAAAAAAAAATGTTTTTAATGTTTATTTGGCCTTACTGCTTTTAGCCCACCCCAAAAATAAATCTAAAGGAAGTTTGTTCTGAATAGTCTGTCCTATATTTGAGAGATGGATATAAGAAAGATAAGGGAACATTTGTTGTTGTTTTACATGTATTTAACTCTTTATTCCCCTTATTTTTGGCACTAAACAGTATATGCTTCCATATATGTTTTCAATTGGTGCCGGGGGACCTTCAGTCGAGTCTTGTGAGGCATGTGGGCATCCTAAAGCAAAACAACCGACATGTACACTACCGTTGAAAAGTTTGGGGTCACTTAGAAATGTACTTGTTTTTGACAGAAAAGGACATTTTTTTGTCCACTTTTAAAATAACATCAAATTGATCAGAAATACAGTGTAGACATTGTTAATGTTGTAAATTACTATTGTAGCTGGAAACGACTCTGGGATGCTGGCCTTCTAGGCAGAGTTCCTCTGTCCAGTGTCGGTGTTATTTTGCCCATCTTAGTCTTTTCTTTTTATTGACCAGTCTAGCACCACTCTAGCTGTCACCTTTCACCGCAGATGCAGAAGTGTGACATAGGCGGATGCGGTGGATTGAGATGCATCCAATGCAAAAAACAGATATCTCTAGTTTAAACTGATGGGGATTTTATGGGGATTTTTTTTATTATGCTAATTACATTTCCTTGGGGGCATGGACAATGACCTTACAGGGTTATTAAATTAGAGATCGCACACCAGCTGTTGTTAATAAAGAGACACAGACCTCTCCCTTGAGTTTTACCCCAAGCTGCTGTTCTGTCCTGCCGATGCATAGAAAAAACAGCTAAATGTATATTATCCATGTCCTTGTGGATATGAGGACTGTCAACATATGAAGTGTAAAACATATGGTTGTGTTTGTTTGATTAAATGTTGTTCAAGTGCCCCATGAATGAAATAATGTCCAACTGTCAACATAAAGTCTAAAAAATATGGTTGTGTTTGTAGGATTTTAAATGCCGTTCAAATGTCCTATGAATGAAAATATAATCCCATGACGCTCTATCACCTACAGTACAGCTCTCAAATGGTAGGTTTATTTGAACAGTGAGAGACAGAATCCAGAAAAACGCATGTCAAAAATGTTATAAATTAATTTGCATTTTAATGAGGGAAATAAGTATTTGACCCCTCTGCAAAACATGATTTAGTACTTGGTGGCAAAACCCTTGTTGGCAATCACAGAGGTCAGACGTTTCTTGTAGTTGGCCACCAGGTTTGCACACATCTCAGGAGGGATTTTGTCCCACTCCTCTTTGCAGATCTTCTCCAAGTCATTAAGGTTTCAAGGCTGACGTTTGGCAACTCGCACCTTCAGCTCCCTCCACAGATTTTCTATGGGATTAAGGTCTGGAGACTGGCTAGACCACTCCAGGACCTTAATGTGCTTCTTCTTGAGCCACTCCTTTGTTGCCTTGGCCGTGTGTTTTGGGTCATTGTCATGCTGAAATACCCATCCACGACCCATTTTCAATGCCCTGTCTGAGGGAAGGAGGTTCTCACCCAAGTTTTGACGGTACATGGCCCTGTCCATCGTCCCTTTGATGCGGTGAAGTTGTCTTGTCCCCTTAGCAGAAAAACACCCCCAAAGCATAATGTTTCCACCTCCATGTTTGACGGTGGGGATGGTGTTCTTGGGGTCATAGGCAGCATTTCTCCTCCAAACACGGCGAGTTGAGTTGATGCCAAAGAGCTCCATTTTGGTCTCATCTGACCATAACACTTGCACTGGCAAAATTCAGACTGTGCTTTCTTGAGCAGGGGGACCTTGCTGGCGCTGCAGGATTTCAGTCCTTCACGGCGTAGTGTGTTACCTATTGTTTTCTTGGTGACTATGGTCCCAGCTGCCTTGAGATCATTGACAAAATCCTCCCGTGTAGTTCTGGGCTGATTCCTCACCGTTCTCATGATCATTGCAACTCCACGAGGTGAGATCTTGCATGGAGCCCCAGGCCGAGGGAGATTGACAGTTCTTTTGTGTTTCTTCCATTTGCGAATAATCGCAATTGTCACCTTCTCACCAAGCTACTTGGCGATGGTCTTGTAGCCCATTCCAGCCTTGTGTAGGTCTACAATCTTGTCCCTGACATTCTCAGAGAGCTCTTTGGTCTTGGCCATGGTGGAGAGTTTGGAATCTGATTGATTGATTGCTTCTGTGGACGGGTGTCTTTTATACAGGTAACAAACTAAGATTAGGAGCACTCCCTTTAAGAGTGTGCTCCTAATCTCAGCTCGTTACCTGTATAAAATACACCTGGGAGCCAGAAATCTTTCTGATTGAGAGAGGGTCAAATACTTATTTCCCTCATTTAAAATGCAAATCAATTTATAACATTTTTGACATGCATTTTTCTGGATTTTTTTTGTTGTTATTCTGTGTCTCACTGTTCAAATAAACCTACCATTAAAATTATAGACGGATCATTTCTTTGTCAGTGGGCAAACGTACAAAATCAGCAGGGGATCAAATACTTTTTTCCCCTCACTGTATATTCCAATTGGCTTTCTTATGCTTTAAGGAGGTACATATTTGTATGCTGAGAATGTTGTTGTAATAGTAGGTAAAAACTTAAATACAACATTTTCTAAATGTTCTTGAAACGTCCTGTGGACCTCCAAGAGGTAAATGCATTCGTGAACATCAATGGACTATTATTTTAAACTTTAAACAAATACGATATAAACGTCATAAAAACATACATTTTGGGAAATTGTGCAACATTGTGGGAATGTTCTGTGCAACCTAAATGAAAATTACAAGAATATTCTTGCAACATCCCAGACAACTCCCATAACTTAATTAAATGTTCTGGGAAACTAAAGACCTTAGACCAGGTGTTCTTTCAACATTTTTATAACATTCTAGGATTTTTCTGTGCAACCCAATTTAAACATTGTATGAATGTCATCACAACTGAGCATATTTTGTGTTTTAGGAATGTATCTCTTGTAATGTACCCACACTGTACCCACACAACCTAATTAAATGTTCTGGGAACCGTTTAAAGAACCCAGAACGGCTGTTCTGTCAACATTCTTGCAACAACAAAGGAATGTTTTGTGCACTCTGATACAAACATTTTCTGAATGTCAGCACAACTGGACAGTTTTTTTATGTTCCCAAAATGCTATCTCATGTCATGTTACCACAACCTAAATAAATATTCTGGGAGCCTTTAAAGAACAGATGAAATGTGTGCTAGGAACATTCTTGCAACATCAGGTGAATATTTTTTGTACCCTAAATGAAACATTGTAGAATCAGCCACACAGCTGAGCTGGAAAGTTTTTGTGTTTTGGTAACATATATTTTGTGATGTCCCCACAATGTTTTCACCTGACTGTAAATGTGTTCTAAGAACATTCTTGCAACATCAGGCAAACGTTTTATACACATTCTATAGTCATCAGTTTTGTGTTATGAGAACATTGCAGAACTTTCACAGAACCAATTTTGTTTTACTGCATAGACACTAAGACACAATCACGTATGTCATACTGTATGATGTTAAAACATTTTGTAGTGATTTTGTTTTTTAGACAACTGAGATTGTTGATTTGATGCTATAAGTAATATGTATTTGTCACAGGACCATGTGCCGTGGAGAGTACTCCATACTGATGAGATTGAGAGAACGTGAGTTTTCTTTCTAATTCAACCTAATATCTGTCATCTCTGATAACATTTCTGCTTGTCTTTTTCTCTTATGTTTGGTTTATCCTCCCGCTATCTGAAGACTCATAGGTACACTACAAAAGTATGTGGACACCTGCTCGTCGAACATCTCATTCCAAAATCATGGGCATTAATATGGAGTTGGTCCCCCCTTTGCTGCCATAACAGCTTCCACTCTTCTGGGAAGGCTTTCCACTAGATGTTGGAACATTGCTGCGGGGACTTGCTTCCATTCAGCTACAAGAGCATTAGTGAGGTCGGGCACTGATGTTAAGCTCGCAGTCGGCGTTCCAATTCATCCCAAAGGTGTTCGATGGGGTTGAAGTCTGTGCAGGCCAGTCAAGTTCTTCCACACCGGTCTCAACAAAACAATTTCTATATGGACAGCATTGTCATGCTGAAACAGGAAAGGGTCTTCCTCAAACTGTTGCCAAAAAGTTGGAAGCACAGAATTGTCTAGATCAGGGGTGGGCAACTCCAGTCCTCGAGGGCCTGATTGGTATCACACTTTTTCTCCATCCCTAGCAAACACAGCTGATTAATCAAATTGCATTTTAACCTGAAGATCATGATAGGTGATTATTGGAGTCACGTGTAACTGTGACACCGAGGACTGGAATTGCCCACCCCTGGTTTAGATTTTTCATTATTCCTCCTACACCAAACTTTACAGTTGGCACTATACATTCGGGCAGGTAGCGTTCTCCTGGCATCCGCCAAACCCAGATTCATCCATCGGACTGCCATATGGTGCATTGTGATTCATCACTCCAGAGAACGCGTTTCCACTCCTCCAGTCCAATGGCGATGAGCTTTACACCACTCAAGCCGACGCTTGGCATTGTGCATGGTGATCTTAGGCTTGTTTGCGGCTGCTTGGCCATGGAAACCCATTTCATGAAGCTCCCGACGAACAGTTTTTGTGCTGACGTTGCTTCCAGAGGCAGTTTGGAACTCGGTAGTAAGTGTTGCAAGCGAATGCAGACGATTTTTACGCGCTTCAGCACTCGGCAGTTCCGTTCTGTGACCTTGTGTGGCCTACCACTTCACGGCTGAGCCGTTGTTGCTCTTAGACATTTCCATTGCACAATAACAGCACTTACAGTTGACCGGGGCAGCTCTAGCAGGGCAGAAATTTGACGAACTGACTTGTTGAAAAGGGGTATTCTATGACGGTGCAACATTGAAAGGCACTGAGCTCTTCAGTATGGGCCATTTTACTGCCAAAGTTTGTCTATGGAGATTGCATAGTTGTGTGCTTTACTATCTATACTAACTATAGTATAGTTCTCCATTCTCCTCATACTTAATCAGTTCATCCTCTTTTCTGATAATGCCATGTGTCTTCTCATGTTTAAATTGTGCTCCCGTTTCCTTAGCGTTCATTTTTTAATTGGCTTCAGCTCTATGCCAGTGTGCCAACCAACCAGTGTGTCCCCCTCCCCCCAGTTGAGAACCAGTGGAGCAAGTACATCACCCTGTGTGGCCTGCGCACGCACTCCCAGATCTCCCAGTCCCTGGTCACAGAGCTCATCTACGTACACAGCAAGACCCTCATAGCTGATGACCGCCGCTACATCATCGGTGAGTCACCATCATCACAGCCATACTTGAGACAGATTCAGAGATGGGATGACACATAATTGTGTCTGGAATGGCACCTTATTCCTTATATAATGCAGTCATTTTGCTCTTGACAAAATGAGTGTACTAAATAGGGGTTAGGGTGCCATTTCCAATGCTGGCTGTGACTCATTGCTGGGATCAATCACAGGCTGCTAATTACTGCCTCTGCATAATAATCACAAGATGAAAAAACATGCTGCTATATATACATCCATCCTGGACTTAAGGGGAGGGTGAGGGAGGGGAATTTAAAAGGCACCACCCTCATTAAAGAATAATGCGATCTTTAATGATATCATTATACAATATGTTATGGTTTGTAGTAGGATGTTTATACACATGCACTCCACACTGTGTAATGTCCCTCCCTTTTGGTACCACCCACTGAAACTCTTCATCTGTCATCCCACTGCTAAGCTAAGCTTCCCCTAAAGTAAATTGAATTAAATTGCCAAAATGATATAGCCTATTTAGCCTACTCTTATCTATACAGAAATAAATAGAATCATTCAAAAAAGAGTAGTACACCAGTAAGGATGATTTTGGAGGATCTGAGAATCATGAGCTTCTTAAAAATAAAAAGCTGTGGATTGTTTTAAATCGCAAAGCCTGTCGGAAGGGCCTCTAATTTGGGCAGCGCATTTGGCAAATACCAAATAGATGATTGTTGAATTGCGAATGTCAGTGAACGAGAAGCCCAGCCAGGCATATCGCAATATTTCAAATTACAATTGTGGGAAAACATAGTTTGGAAAACAAATGGCTACTCCTGTAAAGAGAAGACAATGAAAATACTAAAATCTGTCTTTTAGTTATACAAATTCACAACTTAATTGAGCGAACGTTATATGCCATCTTATTGGCAGCAGCGTAGCATCGGCCATATCCCCAGTGAGTGCGCATATTCACTGTCTTTATCATTGGGTTAGTGCTTTTGGACAGTATTTGTGTCTCTCCTTTTTGTTGGCCTATTAGAACGTTCCAGACAACATCATTTTTATTGATCTATTTGTCAGTTAGCAGATTATTGTTATTGTATTTTAAAAGATTATTTGACTGGAGACATAAGTATAAAGTATAGTAGAATTGCATGAAATTAGTTTATAAAAGGCCACCTTTTTCTATTATAAACTGGGTGGTTTGAGCCCTGAATGCTGATTTGGCTGACAGCCATGGTATATCAGACCGTATACCACTGGTATGACAAAACATTTTCTTTTTACTGCTCTAATTACGTTGGTAACCAGTGTATAATAGCAATAAGGCATCTTGGGCGTTATAGGGCCAATATACCACGGCTAAGGTCTGTACCCAGGCACTCGGTTTTGCGTTGTGCCTAAGAACAGCCCTTAAACGTGGTATATTGGCCATATACTACACCTCCTCGGGCCTTATTACTTAAATATACCCTAGTCTAGGCCTATTCCACCACACGCTGCTTTGAACAGTCTTTTTGCGAACAGTGTTTGAGTTATATTATTTGGCTAAATTATGACTATCCAATCTGCTCATAACATTAGGAATAGTAGGCCATCTTACATAAGTCTGCAAATGTGATGATGCATGGAATGCTTTATTATAAAGGTGCATTTTTATGGTGAAAATTAGCTTCCCCAAACTTGAGACTCGTAACGCATATGCACTGGAACAACCACGTCATTTCAACGTGGACATTTGTTGATATTAGGTGGAGTTGTTGATCAATGCAATTTCAACCTTTTATTAACCTACTCAAAAAGACAACCAGAAGTTTGTTTAATTCCCAATGTACCTTTGTCACTATATGCTTTCAACCATCTAAAAGCACTACCAAATCCAATGGAAAAACAATGTCAGATTTTTGGTTTAGTTGTCATATAAATGTGTTATCACTGCACTTTCAACCATTTAAAAGCACAACAAAGTTAAAATTGGAAATCAGTGTCATATATTTTGTATTTATACAATAACTTTATGTATTATCACTCTGCTTCATCTAATAGCACAACCAAATGACCTGGATTGCAGATGAAGTTACATTAAAAGTACATAGTGGATGTGATCAGTGCTGTTTGAGATTCTGTGCAGATTATAGCAATTGTTTCTGGAAGCTGTGCTAAATTATTTTCCCCCATGTGAGCCAGTCTCCTAGCCATTCGAATTTCAGCCAATGAGCTTCATTCAGACCCTCACTATTTGAGTGACAGCTAGCAAGATGCTCACACACAGCAGAGAGAGAAAGAGAGAGAGAGAGAGAGAGCAATTATGTGGTGCACATATCTGCACATATGTGACGAAATACGCAATTTCCAAAGACCACTTTTGTCTCGTGAGTGCTACTTTAAGAACTACTGGCTAAAAGTATACAAAAGTACCGGAGCATCTCTTTAAAGAATAGGACGAGAAAAAATAAAATCAAACTTTAAATGCACTTTAAATAACGTTTGAGTCGATATAGTCCTATCCTTTAACATTTGCTCTGTTAAACCTACCCTTTGGAATTAGTTTAATAACAACAGTGAATCTATTTAGTTATTAAGAGATCTCTCAATAAACATTCTTGCAATAGCACAGTCTGTGACAAATCAAAGTTAAGAAGGGCTGGGCTTTGTTAAAATCCTGGATCGGAGACCAAACGGATAGCTATAGATAATCAACTTTCCAGTAGGAGGTGCTGCGCAGCCTATAGTTTTCTTCTGATAGTGGATATAATGTTGAAGATCTGACGTTGTTTCAAAGGTACAAACTAAACATATTTCATACAAGGTTTGTCTATGTTGAAAATGGGTTACCATGATAACATAATCCTGTGGTTGAAATTTCACCCTCAAAACAACAGTTTACTTTGATTACTTTTTTCAAATGTAATGTATTTTCCAAGTAGATTTCATGTCACAATACGTAGAAAAATTACATTAAAACAAAGTTTATGCAACCACGTTGTGCCAAGTGGGATGTTCCATACTATGATATGATTATAATTACACTGGGACTGGGTAGGGTAATTATGGTGCTCCTCTCAGCTAGATAAGAGTCCTTGAGACACAGGAAAAGGGTTTTGTAAACAGTGTTTTTTTGTTAACCTTCTATTTCCCCCAACTTGGTATTAAGAAAGTTTGCTGCTATCAACTCACATGCTTAGAATAAAGTACGTCGCTGCAGAATCTATGGCCATCATCACTGATATAAGTACTGTCACTACACTCTCCTCTTTGCTCTCTCTTTCTGGGTCTCTCTCTCTTTCCTCTCCGGTTTCTATTCCCTACACTCTCTGTGCTCCCTCCATCCAGGCTCGGCCAACATCAATGACCGCAGTATGCTGGGCAGCCGGGACAGTGAGCTGGCTTTGCTGGTGGAGGATGAGGAGAGGGTCCCCTCCATAATGGGAGGAGAGGAGTACCAGGCCGGACCCCTCACTTTGGCACTGCGCAAAGAGTGTTTCAGGTCAGGACTATGGAAAATATGACAGTAGGGTCGATACTCTTCTGCACTTTCTGGGATTTTACATTCAATTAGTTTACTGATAGAGAGGTTCACTGAGTTTGAGGGGTATATACATGATATAGCTGGGGTGAACCTGGATGTGTTTGGACTTGAAAGGGTTATCCCTTCTGCAGAAGTGAATCACTTCTCAGTAGATTAACAACTCCCACAGTCATTCTTATGTTAGTGAGGGAGGGGGTAACCAAGGTCCCTACACTGACATACTATTAACGCTGACTCCACTACTAGTAGATGGATCTATTGATTAGTAATTGTTGGCATTTGTGATGCACTAAAACTGTCCCTTGTCCCTCCTAGACAGAGTATGGATACACTTCACAGAGCTTGCCTGAAGCCTATTATGCCAGCAGAGCTATTAGTTTTGGCTCGAATCAGCAGCTACCAAGTATATCCTCTAGTTTCCAAGGGAACCATCTCAGATGACAATCGTGCGCAAGCGTGGTGTTCATTCTCTGTATGAAGGAATTCTTTTTTTGTTTTGTTTTTTTAAATATGCATTTGTGCACCAACCTTCACTCAGCTACTGTATTACAAACTGTCACTCTATCAACAGTTTGAATGTGCAGTTAACTTAGCTGCTTGGCAGTAACTGACTCTATGTGCATGTGCTTCCCAGGGTGCTTTTAGGAGCTGATTCTGACCCCAAGATCGATATCGATGACCCAATCAGCGACCGTTTTTTCTTGTTGGGATGGAACGCGGCGGCAAAACTGAATGCTAAGATTTATGACAAGGTATACATGTAAATTAATACGACTAAAAGCTATGTTTGGATCTCTTTTTCATGTGCATTGTTATTAGTCTCTCTTTCCCTATAACCTCCCTCCCTGTCCTCTCTGCTGCTCACCTTTCCCCTTGACTGTTACTTTCCTTCCCTTTACCTGGAACAGGTCTTCCGCTGCCTCCCCTGCAACTCTGTCCACAGCATGAGGGAGCTGAAGGAGCATTCAGGCCTGGAGCGCCTGTGTGACACAGACCCTCAGCAGGCTAAAGAGGAGCTGGAGGCCGTCAGGGGGCTACTGGTCCACTTCCCCCTCAACTTCCTGTCAGAGGAGAGTCTGCTCCCCCCACTGGGCAGCAAGGAGGGCATGGCTCCTACGGGACTCTGGACATAAGAGTACCAGACTACCAGCCACAAGAGCCGGGATGACACTGAAATATCCCAGTACAGAAGGGGAGCGCTTTATAGATTTTATCACCTTTGCCAGATACCACTCCATTATTAATAAAAAGATTGGAACAAAATGTATTCTAAACTGACCTAGCTCAAAAACACTAACTGATGTGTCTACGAAGAATGCAATTAGATGCAAGATGTTTACATACTGTAGCTGTTGATACAGAGTGGATTTGAACTCTGTTAAAACGGTCAAACATTTCAAAACAAACCCGATGATAATGTATCCCAGGGTTCCCCAATTGGCGGCCCACAGGTAATTTTATTTGGCCCCCCATGTTTTCTGAGCAAATAAATCAATTAAAAATATAATTTTTGGGGACACAAAAGACTGTAAAAACACCAGCAAATCAGCTCAAAGTGATTTTAATTTTGGAAATCTGTTCCAAGTTATTCCCACGCATAATGGAGAGATATCCACAGTGTATAAAACATTAGGAACGCCTGCTCTTTCCATGACAGACTGACCAGGTGAAAGATATAATCCCTTATTGATGTCACTTGTTAAATCCACTTCAATCAGTGTAGATGAAGGGGAGGAGGCAGATTTAAAGGAGGATTTTTAGGCCTTGAGACAATTGAGACATAGATTATGTGTACCATTCAGAGGGGGAATGGGCAACTGCCTTTGAACGGGGTATGATAGGGGCCAGGCGCACCGGTTTGAGTGTGTCAAGAACAGCAAAGCTGCTGTTTTTTTGATGTTCAACAGTTTCCTGTGAGTATCAATAATGGCGTCCAGCCAACTTGACACAACTGGGAAGCATTGGAGTCAACATGGGCCAGCATCCCTGTGGAACACTTTCGACAACTTGTAGAGTCCATGCCCCGATGAATTGAGGCTTTTCTGAGGGGCAAAAGGGGGTGCAACTCAATATTGGGAATGTGTTCCTAATGTTTTGTGCACTCAGTATATGTGATTGTGTACAAATGTAGACAAGGTTTAAAATGATTATGTTTTTGTCTAATGTTATATCTGTTTGGGCATCTTGTGGTCAATTTGCTGTCTGCAAATTATTTTGAATTATGTTCCGGCCCCCTGATCATCCACTCAAGAAAAGAACGGCCTGTGGCTGAATTTAGTTTATCCCTGATGTATACTAACGCATTTGAAGCCTTTTCTGTGCTCCAAGTGACTTTGACACATGGCTATTCGAAGGATTACCACTGTTTTAATGTCACATGTAAATTTTTATAAGGTTGAATCATTGCCACACTCAACTGACCAAATTTGTTTGTTAATATAATACTGAACCTGAGTATTTCCTTTTTTAAAGGTCTTAGGTACGAGTCTGCCAATACATAACATAACAGGAACAGAATGCCACTGTATGAGGCAGGAGGAGGAATGGAGATCAGAAGTCAAGAGTCTCAGATGATTTAGGAACATTGCGTACATTTATTGTTGCAAGGTTGTGGGTGGATAGCTCCTCTCTCTGTCTCTCTCAGCCTCTCTCTCCCCCTGCCTCTTTCTCTCTCTGCCTCTCGCTTCCACTCTCCATGCAGTGCCAGCAAATTTGTCAGAACATTTGTGGTTGTTATGGTGACGGTTATAAAGAGCTGACTAGATTGTGGCCGAAAGAGGAAAGGACAGATGAGCGATAGTCTGAATCAGACAGAGGTATATGACAAAATGGAAGACGAGGTGGCCTTGCAAATTCTGTAAAATGAGGGTCATTGGATTTGCAAGATAGGCAATGACAAAAGAGGAAGACCAAGGACCATATGAGGGGCATGGGGCGAATAGAGGGGAATGAGAGAAATATAGTCAGGGGGTGCTCCTGGCATGCTTTAATTGTTGCGTCTTTTTGTCGTCACCATGGCAACCAAGTGAATTATTGTTACTAACTTACCCTGTTGTCAGTGGTCCAGAACATTCCACTATATTTCAAAAAGGGGAGCAAAGAAAAAAATGTTTTTGTAAAGCACAGTTTCTAATCTTGGATGGGATGAGTCATTTTTTTACAGTTTTAATCAAGGAAAATGTGACTAACTGAAATAGTAACATTTATTTAGTGATACTGCTTATACCACCACCACTACTACAGGTGCTTTTAGCAACTTGGGTGTGTTTACATACACTAGCGTTGCTTTCAATTGTATTGGGTTGCACAAAAACAGTTGATGGGAAGCCAGAAGTTAAATACAATTCCATTTCAACTTACTGTGGATATGTGTAGGATAGTTGGTAATTATTACAGGGGGAAATTGAGACAAAATATCTAAAGTATTGTATTATTAAACAGACTTTCCAAATGTGGGTCTGTTGTAGACCCACTTCCTCTCTGCTTACCTCATGTCAAAAGAAAAGTCCACCACAAATTATTTATTTTTTTGTCCACATATGGAGCATGTGCAGGACTTTTTATTTTGACATGAGGTAAGCAAAGAGGAAGTGGATTTACAACAGACCCACATTTGGAAAGTCTGTTTAATAATACGACACTTTAGATATTTTGTCTCAAATCCCCCCTCTCATAATGACCAACTGTCCTGCCCACTGGCACAGTAAGTTGAAACGGAATTGTATTTAACTTCTGAATTCCCACGTACTGTTTCTGTTAATTATATTCACCATACTACTTTATGTTGAAAGAAGGGGAGTTGTAGCTCTAACATTTGAATAACATTTATATGACTTTAGTATTTTCTACTTATTTATGTAGGCCTAACTTTCACTGTATTTTAACATTTTAATGTGCATTAAATGTATGTATGCCTGCAACCTGGACTCAGGGGTAGACGTAACATAGTAATCGAAAATCTGGGAAGCTCAAATTAGTATATTTTACATTTGGTATGGAATGCATTAATTTGTGGATGTCCATTTCATATGTTACGAATTCCAAGTTGTTGTGGCTAACGTTAGCTAGGTGGCACCCACCCTCCTTTCATATTTGCTTTATTAAGTTACATGTCTTGTGTAACCATATTAAACATAACATATCCCATAGGGCTGCGCACAATTGGTCCCAGCATCGTCCGGGTTTGGCCGTAATTGTAAATAAGAATTTGTTCTTAACTGATTTGCCTAGTAAAATAAATGTTAAATTAAATTGAGAAAAATATACTAGTTAAACGAGTGTCCCGGATTTTCGTTAACTTCGTTAACTTTGTTACGTCGTGGGGCGGCAGGGTAGCCTAGTGGTTAGCGCGTTGGACTAGTAACCGGAAGGTTGCGAGTTCAAACCCCCGAGCTGACAAGGTACAAATCTGTCGTTCTGCCCCTGAACAGGCAGTTAACCCACTGTTCCCAGGCCGTCATTGAAAATAAGAATTTGTTCTTAACTGACTTGCCTGGTTAAATAAAGGTAAAATAAAAAAAAAAATAAAACGTCTAGACTACGAGACCAGCCTGATCACTTAATTATTAGAATAACTAGGCTATAGTCGATAGGCTTTTATTTTTCAAAATTGTCATCTGTACGAATGTAGCTATCTTTTAACATTTAATAAATATTTTTATAAGTTGTAATGTGAACAGTATTAGTTAATTTGCCTCGGGTTTTTGAGTCATGTCAATCCATGTGTGATTGTCCCAGTCAGACAGGTAAACACTAGGCTAGCCTACAGGCCAAGGCAGCTGCAGTAGTATGTATGTTTACTGATCATCTCTCAGGTAATTTGTCCCCGATGCAGTACCGTAGCACTCTTCGGGGTAGGGAGTGGGAAGAGAGAGAAAAAAAAGGAGTAGAGAGGAAGGGTGTTGTGTGTGTGTATAGATGCACACTTGCTGTAAAGGGACGTCATAGCCGATCACACAGACGAACAGGGCTAACGTTACCAAAACATGGCGATTAAATAGTTTATGGACTGTATGTCGGGAAATTACTTGGATGTTATCAACTATACTCTTAACTAAAGTATATATTTAGAAGTACGTAACCAGCTCAAATTCGTACAATTGGATCCGTACAGAAACTGCATTTTTCACCGTCGGTACAAGCAGTGTAAGGCGCGATCTGTGTCAACGCGAAAGGAGTGAAAGTTTGTGTTCAGATAACGAATGTCGGACATTCGACGTAGCTAGCTGGCTACATATGATCTACTGACCGCGCCATTTGCTTGCAACGTCATTTGTGGAACATTAAGTCTCTGCAGGACGCGAATTACGGCCAGCTAGAATGCAAGTTTATTCTAAATAAATGTTATTTTTGATTTGTGCGTGGGTAGCTAGCTAGATAACGTTAACAGCTCTGCTGCAGACCACCTTCGTATTATTGCGCTGTTATTATTTAGCCAACAGCTAGCTACCTAGCCAGGTAACTTAGCTAGCTACTTATTCTAACTTTTGTTTAATCTCACAAACATAATTGTATTGTGTAGTTAAACATTCAAAGTATATGTAGATGACCACCTCGTTCGAATTGTCATGCAACATATACGTATTAATATTGCCAAAATGAACGCATAGAGTGCAGCACAATATTGGGTCTCTAACGCAATGGGACTAGCTTGCTAGCGAACTGCATTTCGCCTTGACGATTTTGCGTCTGGTTGTTTATGTTAGCAAGTCAAGTCTCATAAGGTACCCCCATATCTGTCTGCGCGGGACCTGACAGTGCAGGACACCGCTAAATTAAACATTGGGCCACCTGGATTTTCTACCCGCTGCTACTTTTTTAAACTAATTTACTACTTTTGCCAGTATGTCCGAAAACGCCCCCACACGAAGCTTGGATGACATCGACCTCGCAGCTTTGAGGGTAAGTACAGCGCGTGCCAAAGCTTCATTGATGATTGTCATTTTTGGAAACTTACGAGTACTTTTCAGTTTTGATGAGCTTCCATCTAGCAAACGTTCTATTTAGGTTAAATGGCCAGTTGTGGGTAAAACATGTGTTTTAGCTTTGACTGACGATAATCTTATTAGCAAGCAAGCACTATTAGTATTTGCTGAGGGAGAGGCAGTACAGACACGCCTAGCGCCTAAACTGATGACGTTTGTCGCGCAGCGAGAGTCGAGTGGAGACGTACGGGTTCAGTCAGTCGTCCAAAACTGTCCACGCCAAACTTGGTGCAAAACCACGCCCACGAGAAACATAGCAACATTTAAAACCGCGCTGATTGGTCAGAGTTCGGTTGTTCACTGTGACGAAGTAAAGGCGCGCGAGAGACGGAGGAAGTAGAGACAGAATCCCCACCAAAACATTTCCAGCCTTACCTTGCTTTTCCCGAATTTGTGTAGGAAGTTGCATTGAACTATGTCGATTTTTTTGTGTGAGTGATTACAGCCAGTCTGACTGACCAGATGGATAGCATCAACATCATGGATAGTTGCGTTGTTTTTGGAGGTAGGTAAACTGTGCAGAGTTTTATTAAATTTTTGTTATTTGAATGCTCGGCAGACAAGTGTTATCAATCAAATGTATTTATAAAGCCCTTTTTACATCAGCCAATGTCACAAAGTGCTATACGGAAACACAGCCTAAAACAGCAAGCAATGCAGATGTAGAATCACATGTGCAGGACTTACTCCCTAGAATGCAGGAACCTAGGAAGAAACCTAGAGAGGAACCAGGCTCTAAGGGGTGGCCAGTCCTCTTCTGGCTGTGCCGGTGGAGATTATAACAGTACAAGAAACTATCATTTCGAAAACAAAACATGAATTCTTTCAGTGAAATACAAGACCGTTCCGTATTTTATCGAACAGGTGGCAAACCTAAGTCTAAATATTGCACAACCTTCAAAGTTATGTCATAATTATGTAAAATTTTGGCAAATGAATTACGTTCTTTGTTAGGAAGAAATGGTCTTCACACAGTTCTCAACGAGCCAGGCGTTCCAAACTGCTGCATATACCCTGACGCGAATGCGCTTTTGTTAAATCATCACCCGTTTGGCGAAGTAGGCTGTGATTCGATGACAAATTAACAGGCACCGCATTGATTATATGCAATGCAGAACAAGCTAGTTAATCTAGTAATATCATCAACCATGTGTAGTTAACTAGTGATTATGTTAATATTGATTATTTTTTATAAGATAAGTTTAATGCTAGCTAGCAACTTACCTTGGCTCCTTGCTGCACTCACGGAACAGATGGTCAGCCTGCCACGCAGTCTCCTCGTGGATTGCAATATAATCGACGTCCAATAATGCAGATTACCGATTGTTATGAAAACTTGAAATCGTCTCTAATTAATCGACCGTGCCGATTATTCGGTCGACCTCTACTCTCCACGGTTCTGAAACACATCAGTGCGCTGTTGAATTGGCGCCTTTTCCTACAGCTTTTCCTTGTGCATAATAACAAAGTTAACCAGTATATTGGTGTTGAGAACAATGCAGGGGAGGCAGCAGCAGAATGAGATGAGAACACAGCCCTTGCCTTATTTTCTAAGAAAAGTGAGGAGAGAGGAAACCCAAACTTAATTAGGTCTATAATCCATAGCCTAACTGTTAAATGTGCCTGTCTTTATGAATCATCAATATATCTACAGAAATAAGACAACCTGCTTCTGTTGCCTGTTTGAGTGTTTGTTTAATAGCCTACTGATTCCGTGAACACCAACCCTCACACAATGACATATCAAGTCAACAATACATTTTTTTTGCTTAGCTGTGATAAAGGCTTTGCACTTCTTTTTTTTCATTAGAACAGACTCTGGTAATATTTATAATTTATTTAGTGTTTACACTTCCAAATTGTCAATAATTATAATAATAACACTCATTTTTCTTGATCTCATTATTATAATAATAATTGTCATTATCATTAGTAGGCTTAGTATAGAAGCCTTGTATAACCACATTGAGCTGTAGGTCTAAGAGCGCATCCTGTTTAGTCTTAATACCGTAACTTACTTAGGCCTTTATTTCAATACTTCTATAGGCTACTGTATCAATCATTCATTCATTAATGTCATCACACAGCATTATGAGTCTTTCATGATTTGAAATGCAATCAAGCGTTTTAGTTTTAAAATAAAGCAAGCCTAGAATAATTAGCTTAAACAAGAATAAACCGTTCCATTTAGAAAATTGCATTCACGAATGAATGCTACTGTTTTAAGTCTGCTGTAATGAAGGCTTAACAATTTTTTTTTACAACAGACTCTCTAGTATGCTTATACATTATTTAGTGTTTACATTGTTCAAAACAATCAGAGAAATTATATTGTAATCTATACAGCACCTGTTTGACACACACAATATGCACACAGTGCTTGCTCCTTACCTTCTTTTTCTTGATCTCCAGTATTTTCCACAACTAGTCACATTTATTCCACACATCTGACTTTCCCTTTACCTCCTAAGCAACCTGTAAATATTCCCCTTTTTTTAGTTTATTTGTCATGTCCTCTGCATCCATTTGACTGTCACATTCAGAGTTTGTTATAACAAATTTATTGATGTGGGGCGATTTCGGGAGCCATCAGCCACTAAATAATATAATAGGACCCGTAGGAAAGGTTTTCATCTTTAGCACACAATCTGTTGGTACTATACGATTAGAATGGTTAAAAATGTATGTAAAATAGCACAATTTTAAAAATATATGGCCCATGGAAACCAACTGAGGGTGGTCTATGGTGATAGGTGGGATGGGCTGAGAATGGCTAAGGGGTGGGGTTAAAGAGCTTATGTTTGGTAATTTATTATTATGTGATTGCTTTATATAAAAGTACCATGTACAGTACCAGTTAAAAGCTTAGACACACCTGCTCATTCAAGGGGTTTTCTTTATTTTTACTTTTTTTTTGCATTGTAGATTAATAGTGACAATATCAAAACCATGAACTAACACACATGGAATCATGTAGTAAACAAAAAAGTGTTAAAATCTACTTTGGGTGGCTACTTTGAAGAATCTCAAATGTATTTTGATTTGTTTAACACTTTTTTGCTTACTGCATGATTCCATATGTGTTATTTCATAGTTTTGATGTCGTCACTATTATTCTACAATGTAGAAAATAGTCAAAACAAAAACCCTTGAATGAGTAGGGGTGTCCAAACTTTTGACTGGTACTGGACATACATGGGCAATATTGATGGAACTTATTTGGCAGATATTGTGCTTTTCAATCTAATTCTGGCTAAGGGTGGGATAATGTGGATTTGATTGGATAGAGCTTGAGCTGTCTGATAATTGAGATTTGTTTGACAGTATTTGGTGAAATGACGGAAAAATACATGTACTTTCAGAATTGTTTGGCGACCTGCTTGTAGCTTGCAATCAACCTGTTGGAGACCCCTGATCTAGCTTCTTCCATCTCTTTACTGCGGCGAGCAAGAGCGAAGTATACGCTGCCCCGTGTTGTTGGCTTGCAGCGCAAAATCTCCACCATTGAGCAGGGTAGACTGTAACACGGTGACATCCAGTTGGTTACTACCAATAATATTACAAATGATTTATTGTGTAGGCTGCAATCCTACTCTAAATAAAACAAAGTGGGGTGGAACAAGTTGGACATGGTGACTAGGGCTGTTACAGTGACTTTATTATTATTACGAGTCATGAAGGCAGTCAAATTCCACGTGACTGTTTAGTCACGGTAATTAGGCTTCTCCAAGCTCTGATGCTGCTGATGGTCATTAGTAGCCTACCAAACGTGCTAACTGCTTGGAACTCAGCACTCCATGGTCTCTCTAACCACTCTGACATCAATGCAAATGTAATCGAAAATCTAATCAAACACTTAATGAGAGCCCATGAGCTCATGTTGTGCAACATTTCAATAGGCTTTGCAATTGCTTGAGGCCTATTATATTTATTTCTCAACTTCCCTAATATTAAGCACATTGCTTATCTTTACAACAGCAGTATAGCCTACTTGACTGGCATGAAAATGAACCACGGGAAAAGTGCCCTCCATTCACTATTTTAGTGCATAGATGTATTTTTTCCCCTGCCCCTGTTTTCGAGACAGGTGCCTGATTAATGGTCCATTCTAAATCAAAACAAATTTCACACATTATTTAGTATATGTAAAGACACGATTAAATCAAGAATAGTCTGATGGGTAACAATATTAGCCTATCACTTGTGAATGATACATAATCACTTGTGAATGATACATAATCACTTGTGGATGGTGCCCCGCATAAGGCAAGAAACAATGCCTTTTTTGTGCAACTTTTTTGAATCATAGTCATGCACCTCATGTAGCCTCGTCCATAGGCCTATATGTTTTGATAAGGTTTGTATCACAACTAAAGATGCCAAATAACTTCTTAAAATTAAGCACATTAAGCCACTTTACAACGGGTGTAGAGCCTAACTGGCATACATAAGTAGTGCGTGAGTTTCAAGTTTGTAGAAGGTAATTTTCACCATAAAAATGCACCTTCATAATAAAAGCATTACATGCATAATCACATTTGCGGTCACTTTTGATAATGGTGTTTTCCCGCTAATGGAACATTTGTGCTTATAGCCTACCGCTGTGTGCAAATTGCTGCGCTTATAATGTGAAGAAATAAACTATTAGGTCATCAACATTGCGTCAAACATTTTTGGGGATGCTAGTGGATGTATTCATTTGGGATCTATCGCATCCCACAACTGTCCCAGACTTTGTTTGGAATATTTATTTGTTTGGAATACTTTTGTACTATGGAGATATTAGATCTTAGTGCTTTTTCTGTTTGTTAGGCCGACTCATCTTGTTGGCTGAAAAAGTAAATGTGGACAGTTCTTCCAATATCTTCAATATGCACCTCGGAATTGGATAAGGACGTGCGCAGCTGCATCGCCGATGTGTCTGTCTTCACTTGTAGCCTGTGAGAAAGACCTGATCACGTGATGAAGAGCCATGTGAGTGAGAGGTGCTTCGGAGCATGCAGCACCCAGGGAGGAGTGGGTGTTGTATGCTATAATTATTATATTTAGCCCAAGGGTACAACGGCCACTAGCCGCAAAAGGCATGGATTTTTTTAGTGGGCATTACGGCCACACAAAGAGGATGCCGCCTGGAAATTCAAGGCATTATCAAGTGCTTGTCAAATTGGGAATGGGAGACTGATGAAGTGTGTACAGCCTGTGTAAAAAAATAACATAAAGGATAAACAAATCCAGATTTTCAGTCGCTGACTTTCCACGACCAGATACCTTTTAAGGTATCTGTAAAATGAGATGAATTTGTAATGTGGGCCATCATTTGAGGTTGGCCATTCTAATACCATGATCTGGTGTCAGTATATCATCAAACAAATACTAAGGAGCATCTAACAGGGTGGAGTATAGTTAGATAAAGGGACATTTTAATATCTCTCACCAACACACTCTAGCAATTTCAGTACAACGAGTTACAGACCAGACCTCTCCAGGCAATGCTATTTAATTCTCCATTTTTTAGAGAGGGCTCTGAGAGGGATGATTCACTTGAGCTTATTGTTTGATAGCTGTCCTTATAACACCCACTCTGCCTGCTGCACATTACACACACACACATAAACACACACATTCACATAGCAAGTAGAACCTACAGTAGGCTAGTAATAGTGCATGACAATGACTTCTCTTTATGCAGAAGACTCAGATTATAGTGGTGTAGTTAGTAGAATAGGCTAAATTCTTCATGACTCCGCATCAGAAAATGTCAGGTGGTCTGACAAGTGTCAACACACATTGAATCGACGCTTACCTTCAACTCCCAAATCTGTTCTAGGCTATTTGTTGACCGACCGGCCCCCTTACAGACACCGTTGTTGTGTTTCTTATTTGACGTTTTGGTAGTGTGAGTCTAAAGGCCTCATTATTTGTGGTTGTGATGGGCTTACTTGTCCAGGGAGAGAGATGGTTTTCTCTAGGTAAGTACACAGACATTAGGGGAGTCTTCTGACACACAAAGATCCAACAGCATTGTCAATGGATGGAGTTTGTACTTCTGCACCCAAGTTAAGTTGACGGAAGTGAAGTTACCAGTTGGTCCACAGTGTGTTGCTCTGTCTGTGATCAGTGTTGACAGTTTGTTGCTGGTACAGCCCTCTGCACTCCTTAGCTTTAATACAGCTCCACCCTCCCCCTCAATCTCTTTTCCTTCCCTCTCTTCTCACTCTGCGTTGGACGTGGGCGATGCTGCCATCTCTCTCTCCTCCCTCTGGATGATTGCATTAGCCTCCTCTATTCCATCGTTCCCTGTCATTTCATTCATTTCCCCTATTTTGAACACTTGTACTCAAGAGCTTTTACTCCAACCATTTTGTCAGTCTGTTGATCCTGCTTCTCCTGCTCCTAGTGCTCCTCTTACACACAGCATGGATGCACTAATTGGACCGTTTGTCATTCCCACTGTTTATTTCATATTTTTCTCTCAATCCCTTAGCCCTAATGCTCACATCTATGTATGTATGTATGCCTCAGTCTCTTGTACACCTCTCTCACCTCTCCCTGTATGATTCTCTCTGTTAATTAAAGACAAACACTGGAAAAAGTCAGGAATTGACAGACCCATTATTGAAACAATATGAAAGCAGGATGGTCACGCTGTACATTTCCAACCTAAACCAGCAGCAGGTCCACCGCCCAAAGATCCTACACAGGCCATATTGAATCACATGGTGAAAGTGGAACTGGGTGTGTCTCTTTTTTTTTTTTTTTTTTCATGGAAAAAAAGCAATGACTTATTTTAATATTTCGTTTGAAGTAGCCATAATGAACGTCACCTGTGTTTTTTATCTTATGGTGGGGAAATACATAGAAAAGTCAATTACTCCCTTCCCTATAACAAAAGTTGGATGATGTCTAGCTTTTATGTGGCTCAAAACATCTCAATATCTCTCTGACCTCCTTATTTGTGGGGTCAAGGCCTACAGTGCCTTCAAAAAGTATTCATACCCCATAACACTCACTCATGTCATCATGAAGTGCTTTGAGAAGGTAGTCAAGTATCATATCACCTCCACCTTACCTGTCACCATAGACCCACTTCAATTTGCTTACCGCCCCAATAGATCCACAGATGATGCAATCGCCATCACACTGCACACTGCCCTATCCCTTCTGGGCAAGAGGAATACCTATGTAAGAATGCTGTTCATTGACTATAGCTCAGCATTCAACACCATAGTACCCTCCAAGCTCATCATTAAGCTAGAGGCCCTGGGTCTCAACCCCGCTCTGTGCAATTAGGTCCTGGAACTCCTGACGGGCCACCCCCAGGTGGTGAAGATCCACTTCGCTGATCCTCAACACGGGCTCCACAAGGGTGTGTGCTCAGCTCCCTCCTGTACTCCTTGTTCACCAATGACTGCGTGGCCATGCACGCTTCCAACTCAATCATCAAGTTTGCAGACGACACAACAGTTGTAGGCTTGATTACCAACAACGACGAGACAGCCTACAGGGAGGAGGTGAGGGCACTCAGTGTGGTGTCAGCAAAACAACCTCTCACTCAATGTCAACAAAACAAAGGAGATGATTGTGGGCTTCAGGAAACAGCAGAGGGAGCACCCCCCTATCCACATCGATGGGACAGCAGTGGAGAAGGTGGACAATTTTGACTTCCTCTGCTTACGCATCACGGACAAACTGAAATGGTCCATCCACAGAGACCATATGGTGAAGAAGGCACAACAGCGCCTCTTCCCTCATAAGGCTGAAGAAATATGGCTTGTCACCTAAAACCCTCACAAACTTTTACAGATGCACAATTGAGAGCATCCTGTCGGGCTGTATCACCGCCTGGTACGGCAACTGCACCACCCACAACAGCAAGGCTCTCGAGAGGGTAGTGCGGTCTGCACAACGCATCAACGGGGCAAACTACCTGCCCTCCAGGACACCTACAGCACCCGATGTCAACGGAAGGCCAAAATAATCATCAATGACAACAACTACCCGAGCTACTGCTTGTTCACCCCGCTACCACCCAGAAGGCGAGGTCAATACAGGTACATCAAAGCTGGGACCGAGAGACTGAAAAACAGCTTCTATCTCAAGGCCACCAGACTTTTAAACAGCCATCGCTAACACATACAGACTTGAAATCATTGGCCACTTTAATAAATGGATCTCTAGTCACTTTAAAATGTTTACGTATCTTGCATTACTCATCTCATATGTGTATACTGTCCTTTATACCATCTGTTGCATCTTGCCTGTGCAGTTCTGTCATTGCTCATCCATATATTTACATGTTAATATTCAAATCCTTTACTTAGATTTGTGTGTTTATGTAGTTGTGGAATTGTTAGATTACGTTAGATATTGCTGCACTGTCGTAACTAGATGCACAAGCATTTCACTACACTCGCAATAACATCTGCGAACCCATGTGAATGTTACCAATACAATTTGATTTGATTTGATACCCCTTTACCTATTCCACATTTTGTTCTATTACAGCCGGAATCTATTTTATTAAATATATTTATTTTCTCTCACACATGTACACACAGTACCCCATAATGACAAAATGAGATATTTTTGCAAATCTATTGAAATCTATTAAATGTTGGCAGCGATTGCAGCTGTGAGTCTTTCTGGGTAAGTCTCTAAGAGCTTTTCACACCTGGATTGTGCAACATTTAGCCATTTTTTTTTATTATTCTTTTTTTAAAATTCAACCTCTGTCAAATTGGTTGTTGATCATTCCTAGACAACCATTTTCAAATCTTGCCATAGATTTACATCAAAGCTGTGTTGTATTGGATTTGCCACAAACATAACACTGTATTCAGGACAAAAAGTTCATTGCTTTGATATGTTTTTTTGCAGTATTACTTTGTGCCTTGTTGCAAACAGGATGCATGTTTTGGAATATTTTTATTATGCTTCCCTTTCACTCTGTCAATTAGGTTAGTATTTTGGATGAACTACAATGTTGTTGATCAATCCTCATAAAGTCACCATTGGCCTTACAATGAAGTCCCTGAGTGCTTTCCTTCCTCTCCAAAGGATGTATCTTTGTAGTGACTGGCTGTATTGATACGTCATCCAAAGTGTAGTTAATAACTTTACCATGTTCAATGTCTTTAAAAAGTTTTTAGCCATCTACTAATAGGTGCCCTTCTTTGTGAGGCATTGGACAATCTTACAGGTCTTTGTGGTTGATTCTGTATTTGAAATTCACTGCTCGACTGAGGGACCTTACAATTATCTGTATGTGTGGGGTACAGAGATGAACATGTTAACACTATTATTGCACACAGTGAGTCCATGCAACTTATTATGTGACTTTTTAAGGACATTTTTACTCCTGAGCTTATTTAGGTTTGTCATAACAAAGAGGTTGAATAGTTATTGACCCGAGACATTTCAGCTTTTCATTTTTTCATAATTTGTTAAAATCACAAAAAATATCATTCCACTTTGACTGTGTGTGTGTGGGGTCCAGTGACAAATCACAATTGAATCAATTTTAAATTCAGGCTGTAACACAACCAAATTTGGAAAAAGTAGAGGTGTATGAATACTTTCTGAAAGCACTCCATGTGCTCACCATGTCTGTCTCGGCATCTTGTCTCCAAGTCCGTCTGGCCTGGTGGTCTGTTGTGTCTCTGTCTGACAATCTTAATGAATCTGTCCATCTTTTTTCCAGGACCCAGCAGGGATCTTTGAGCTGGTGGAGGTGGTTGGCAATGGGACCTATGGACAGGTGTACAAGGTAAGACAAGACATATGGATGGGGCTTGGATCAGCAATCCAGCGTAGGTGAGAGACACTGAACCACCGAGACAATTTAAGCTTATATTGATGCTGTCTGAGTGTCTCCCCTTATCAAACCCTCGTTGTGGTAGTAAATCTGAGATTAGGCCAGATTAATGCAGCTGTGCTGGACCACGCTGAGGCTGTCAGTCTGAGGAGCCGAGAAGACTGGTAGTAGTAATGAGAAGATGGAGAGAACTGAAAAGTAGACATGAAGAGAAAATGATGTGGTGAAACATACAGCATAATCACTCTCAAAACAGATTAAACCAGGGCAGAGTTCCTTTAACTATTAGAGAATTTTTGCTCAAAGTTAAGATGTGTTTTTAGAGCTGACATCTGCTGTCCTAGCCTTCAGTTTCTTGTTTTGATTGATTGACCAGTTAAGACAGGGGTTCTCAAACCTTTTGGTGTCTGGAACCCCTTTTGTGATAGAAAATTAATCATTGACCCCCTCATAATCATAACACAACTCGAGTGAGATAAAAATAGCATACAACAAGTTCTACTATGACTTTGGCAGGGCATGACTGGACAAACCAAGTCTCGGGCCCTTGGAAGGAACTTTTTTTTAGCAACGTTTTCGAAAATAGTATTTGGCCGTTTTCAAGCTTCCCCCCCCCCCCCCCCCGCAAACATTTTTAGGGGAATACAATAAGTATTAAGTAAAAAAAGGTGTAATTGGTGAAGTACTATGAATACCAATATCCCTATGAGCCTCCCAGGCCCATTGCCCACCCAGGGTTAAGAACATACATTTTGATTAGGAGCTATATGTCATATTTTTGCATTGTAATTTCAGAAAATGTCCTTAATATACCTACAGTAATAGTGGAATGATGGTGTTTCACAATATTTCCCCCCCAAAATGCTATTGGGTACACACATAATTGCATTCTAATGATGCATCCTTCTTATTGGTGTGTGTCTTCTAGCCCCAGTCAATTTGAAAAAGAGACAACCCATCTTTTGTTGACCAATAAGAAGGCTGCACCATTTTGTCTGTGCCCAAGAAGATTTTTTGTGGAAAAAAATCTGTGAAACACTATCATTCCACTATTACTGTAGATATATTGAAGACATTTTCTGAAATTACAATGCAAAAATATGACATAGTACCTTTTAATATTATTGTATTGTATTACAGCGTATATACTTATTCCATGGATCCCTTGGCCAAAATTAGTTTAATCTGTTCATTAGTTTAATCTGTTAGTACTATTCATAAAAAAAGCAATGAAAAAAATATATATCTATATTTATTTTGAGATCTGGCCGCCTGCAGTACCTCCGCAGACACCACTTTAAGAGCCCCTGAATTAAGATGATCAAGTTTACTCTGCCTTTATTCAGGGGCGTCATGTTAAGACGGGCCAGCTGGCTGCCATCAAGGTAATGGACGTGACAGAGGAAGAAGAGGAAGAGATCAAGGCTGAGATCAACATGCTGAAGAAGTACAGCCATCACCGCAATATTGCCACCTACTACGGAGCTTTCGTCAAGAAGAGCCCACCTGGACATGATGACCATCTCTGGGTCAGTGTGATGGCTGTTGTCCCTGTCTGGTGGTATAATCTGAGGGAGAGCTTCATTATTTAATGGGTTGTCTCTGATATCCATGAATGGCTTAATGCACAGAAACAATATTATGATTACTGCAGGAAGCATTATTTATTACAGTGAACATTGCAGTCTGTCTGTGTATTTATGTGTGCTAAGTTCCATCCTTTCTGTATAGCTGGTGATGGAGTTCTGTGGGGCGGGCTCCGTGACAGACCTAGTGAAGAACACCAAGGGTAACTCTCTGAAGGAGGACTGGATCGCTTACATCTGCAGAGAAATCCTCAGGGTGAGAAACCACACTGCACCCAACCGTAGAACCATTACACAACAGTCTTTAGGCCAAGCACCCACGTAAATACCTACAGTGGAAAAGCACCATTACAGACTCCCTCCAGAGGGCGTCGAACCCCTGACTGAACTCTGACCACTCTTTGATACCCAGGGCCTCTCGCACCTCCACCAACACAAGGTCATCCACAGAGACATCAAAGGACAGAACGTGCTGCTGACGGAGAACGCAGAGGTCAAACTCGGTGAGAGGATGGATGCTAAACTGTTCATGTGTTTGCTCTGCTGCTTCCTGTGTGTTATCTACATGGTTTATATGTACAGTGTGTGGGGTTGTTGTGATGAATATGTAATCCTGAGCACTATACTATCAATCTAGTTTGAGGAGGTAACTTTGGTCAACTCTGAGTTCAACTCAGGATAACCGGGACCACAAAATTGGCTCACCTTTTAGCCAGGTACATTTCTATGGCAATGAATCCTTCAAATGTAATCTGGTCCGCGGCAGGCTAACTCAGGGCCAACTACATTTATACTGAATGTAGTGTCTGAGCGGCGAGTTAAGGACAAATTAAATCAGATTCCCTCCCTCTCAGATTACGTCATCATCCCCTTCACCTGAACAGCTTCTACCCCCAAGCCATAAGACTGATACGTAGTTAGGTACAGTGGGGCAAAAAAGTATTTAGTCAGCCACCAATTGTGCAAGTTCTCCCACTTAAAAAGATGAGAGGCCTGTCATTTTCATCATAGGTACACTTAAACTATGACAGACAAAATGAGAGAAAAAAAATCCAGAAAATCACATTTTAGGATTTTTAATGAATGTATTTGCAAATTATGGTGGAAAATAAGTATTTGGTCAATAACAAAAATGTATCTCAATACTTTGTTATATACCCTTTGTTGGCAATGACAGAGGTCAAACGTTTTCTGTAAGTCTTCACAAGGTTTTCACACACTGCTGCTGGTATTTTGGCCCATTCCTCCATGCAGATCTCCTCTAGAGCAGTGATGTTTTGGGGCTGTTGCTGGGCAACATGGACTTTCAACTCCCTCCAAAGATTTTCTATGGGGTTGAGATCTGGAGACTGGCTAGGCCACTCCAGGACCTTGAAATGCTTCTTACGAAGCCACTCCTTCGTTGCCCGGGCGGTGTGTTTGGGATCATTGTCATGCTGAAAGACCCAGCCATGTTTCATCTTCAATGGCCTTGCTGATGGAAGGAGGTTTTCACTCAAAATCTCACGATACATGGCCCCATTCATTCTTTCCTTTAAACAGCCCCAAAGCATGATGTTTCCACCCCCATGCTTCACAGTAGGTATGGTGTTCTTTGGATGCAACTCAGCATTCTTTGTCCTCCAAACACGACGAGTTGAGTTTTTACCATTTTTTTAAATTTTGGTTTCATCTGACCATATGACATTCTCCCAATCTTCTTCTGGATCATCCAAATGCTCTCTAGCAAACTTCAGACGGGCCTGGACATGTACTGGCTTAAGCAGGGGAACACGTCTGGCACTGCAGGATTTGAGTCCCTGGCAGTGTAGTGTGTGGTAAGCTTTGTTACTTTGGTCCCAGCTCTCTGCAGGTCATCCACTAGGTCCCCCCGTGTGGTTCTGGGATTTTTGCTCACCGTTTTTGTGATCACTTTGACGCCACGGGGTGAGATCTTGCGTGGAGCCCCAGATCGAGGGAGATTATCAGTGGTCTTGTATGTCTTCCATTTCCTAATAATTGCTCCCACAGTTGATTTCTTCAAAACAAGCTGCTTACCTATTGCACATTCAGTCTTCCCAGCCTGGTGCAGGTCTACAATTTTGTTTCTGGTGTCCTTTGACAGCTCTTTGGTCTTGGCCATAGTGGAGTTTGGAGTGTGACTGTTTGAGGTTGTGGACAGGTGTCTTTTATACTGATAACAAGTTCAAACAGGTGCCATTAATGCAGGTAACACGTGGAGGACAGAGGAGCCTCTTAAAGAAGAAGTTACAGGTCTGTGAGAGCCAGAAATCTTGCTTGTTTGTAGGTGACCAATACTTATTTTCCACCATAATTTGCAAATAAATTCATTAAAAATCCTACAATGTGATTTTCTGGATTTTTTGTCTTCTCATTTTGTCTGTCATAGTTGAAGTGTACCTACAGGCCTTCTCGTCTTTTTAAGTGGGAGAACTTGCACAATTGGTGGCTGACTAAATACTTTTTTGCCCCACTGTATCTATTTAATCAATAGCTACTCGCACAATCTGCATTGACCCTTTTTGCACTCTTTTGACTCATCCAAAAGCTGTTGCAGTTTATCTATCCTATTGACTAGTCACTTTATACCCATCTATATGTTCATGTCTACCTCAATAACCTTGTACCCCTGCACATTGACTTGGTACTGGTACCCTGTGTTTATGCCTTGTGTTATTATTTTTCTATTATTTCTCTTCTTCTCTCTGCATTGTTGGGAAGGGCCCGTAAGTAATTATTTCACTCTTAGTCTAGATATGTTGTTTACGAAGCATGTAACAAATACAATTTGATTACATTTTTATACATTTGATTTTGATTTGAGGAACACAACGGATTAAATATTTTATTCATCAAACGTGTTTTTGTGTGTAGAGAAATACCTATCACATTGCACATTTAGTAATGACGAATGCACGTCACGCACAGAAACTTTATGACAAATGCACGTCACGCACAGAAACTTTATGACAAATGCACGTCACGCACAGAAACTTTTGTTTCACTTAATACAATTATTTGATCAATAGGAGTGGGGAACAAGGTGCTCATATATTGATAACCACATCAAAACACACCAAAGTAATAAAATAAGGATGCAATTTCTAAAAGTCTCTTTCACACGATAGCCTGCTGAATTTGCAAGATACATTTTCTTTCAATTTAAATGTGGCACTGACTCAATGAAGAGTTTGGCATTCAACTAGCCATGTGCGACATGCACACGCAGTTACAAGCCTGCTAGAGGCAGGCGGTCAAGCAATATCCACCGTTATAGTACGGATGAAGCCTGAGCTGGAATGGGAAGCTAACTGAAGCTGGCTAGCTTTAGAAAACCCTGAGTAGATCTAGCTTGCAGGGGGTATACCCCTCTGCTCTTTGAGCCTGTAAGTTACCCTTCAGTGTGTGTTTACAGCAGCTTTCCTCAGTCTAAACATTGACTCACCCCCAGGCACTCTATGCATTTGTATTATTTCTTTATCTACAACTTAACTAAATCAAGACTTGAAGCAAAGTCAAAAAAGAGAATAGTTGCTAATATTCTACTACTAATACTGACTTCTGTCCTCTCCACTGTGGCCAGTGGACTTTGGGGTGAGTGCTCAGCTGGACAGGACTGTGGGGCGCAGGAACACCTTCATCGGTACGCCTTATTGGATGGCCCCTGAGGTCATCGCCTGTGACGAGAACCCTGACTCCACCTATGACTACAGGGTAATGACCCCTTTCCATCCTAACGTGTGACTATGTTTGTGTTTGAGAGTGGCTACTAATTCTCACTGGTGTGTCCACAGAGTGATATCTGGTCCCTGGGGATCACAGCCATAGAGACGGCAGAGGGAGCTCCTCGTAAGTACAGTACAGTGAGCCCACACACACATCTGACTCCACTTTATTACCCTATTCATCTACAAACACACACACACACACACACAGCCACGAAACAGCTTTATCTCCAGCTCTCAAGAACACATTCCGCATAACATAAACCTGCAGTAGAGAGATTGAATAATCTTCCTCCTGTCTCATTACTGGCCCGTAAATCAAGCCCCGTGTTTAAGAGGTGGCTCATTCACCACTGTGCTGCTCATGTAAGATACGAGGTGGGGGGGGGGGGGGGCTATTGATCTGTGGCGCTAGATTGTCTACTCTATATCAAATCGCAAAGCACTACAGTGCCTTCAGAAAGTATTCGTACCCCTTGACTTATTCCACATTTTGTGTTAGACTGAATTCAAAATGTATAAAATATATTTATGTTCTCACCCATCTACACACAATACCTCATAATGACAGTGAAAATGTTTTTGGAAATTTTAGCTAATTTATTGAAATGAAATGCAGATATCTAATTTACATAATTATACCCCTTTGCTATGACACTCCAAATTGAGCTTCGGTGCATCCAATTTCCTTTAATCTTCCTTGATGTCACTACAACTTCATCCACCTGTGCCAATTCAATAGTTTGGACATGATTTAGAAAGAAACACACCTGTCTATATAAGGTCCTACAGCTGACAGTGCATGTCAGAGCAGAGACTATACCATATACCAAGTTCAAGAAACTGTCTGTAGATCTCAGAGACAATTATGATGAGGCATATCTGGGGAAGGGTATAAAACAATTACTAGAGTGCTGAAAATCTCCAAGAGCACAGTGGTCTCCATCATTGGGAAATTGAAGAAATATGGTACTACCAACACTGCCTAGAGCTGGCTGTCCAACCAAACTGAGCAACTGGACAAGAAGGAACTTTGTCAGGGGGGTGACCAAGACCCCAATAACCACTCTGACAGAACTATGGAGTTTTTGGGCTGAGATGGGAGAGCCTGCCAGAAGGACAACTGTCTCTACAGCATTTCACCAAGCTAGGCCCCACCCACTTGGGAGACTGGCCCACCCACTGGGGAGCAAGGCCCAGCTTTTCAGAATTGGTTTTTCCCCACAAAATGGCTTTATTACAGACATGAATACTTGTCATTTTCATCAGCTGTCTGGGTGGCTGGTCTCAGACGATCCCGCAGGTGAAGAAGCCTGATCTGGAGTTCCTGGGCTGACGTGGTACATGTAGTCTATGGTTGTGATGCCGGTTGGACGTAATACCAAAATCTCTAAAACAAGAGGCGGCTTATGGAAGAGAAATTAACATGACATTTTCTGGCAACAGCTCGGTTGGTCATTCCTGCAGTCAGCATGCCAATTGCATGCTCCCTCAACTTGAGACATATGTGGCACTGGGTTGTGTGACACAACTGCACATTCTGAGTGGCCTTTTATTGCCCCCAGCACAAGGTACACCTGTGTAATGATCATGCTGTTTAATGAGCTTGATATGCCACACCAGTCAGGTGGATGGATTATCTTGGCAAAGGAGAAATGCTCACTATCTGGGATGTAAACTAATTTGTTCAGTATAATACATTTTGAATTCAGGCTGTAACACAACAAAATGTTGAATAATTCAAGGGGTATGAATACTTTCTAAAGGCACTGTATCACTTCACACTGCTCCCACTGTAGGCAGCTTTGAAGGGAGGGGGGGGGGGGGGGGGGTGCCTAACTGAAGGAGTCTCTCTCGGAAGCCTGGTGCTCCTGCTGTTGCTGTACCCACCTAGTATGCATGACATAGCCCATGGGTCGTTCAATGACATTAGTGTTTTTTGTGTCCCTTTTGATATTTTAAGAGTGTGCACAAATATTTAATTTTAAAAGCCTGTGATATTAAATGAAGAGCCCTCTAACATGGACCACATGAAAATGAAGACTTGCTAAAATGAAGCATTTTGACATAACCCTCTGTGCACCCTTTGTGACCCCATTTCCGTTTCACCATCATTGTAAAGCCCTAGTTATGTTGCATTGACAAGGTCATTTATTATGTATTTACTGTTATTATTGGTTCCTTTTAAGGTCAAATAAAAAAAACTGTACCCTCATTTTAAGGTCAACCCTGTTAAGTGAACTAAATACATTTTAATATGGTGAAACTATTCCTTAAAAAAATATTTTTTATAAATCCAAACAGCATTTTAACATCTTATGCTCAAACCCTAGTGTAAAAGCAGGTGAGCTGGCTCTACTCTTTTTGGCCAAGTTCTGGTGTTTTGTGGTGGAAAACTGAGCATGTCAAGCATAACACGTCAGCCCTGTTATCCATAACACGTCAGCCCTGTTATCCATAACACGTCAGCCCTGTTATCCATAACACGTCAGCCCTGTTATCCATAACACGTCAGCCCTGTTATCCATAACACGTCAGCCCTGTTATCCATAACACGTCAGCCCTGTTATCCATAACACGTCAGCCCTGTTATCCATAACACGTCAGCCCTGTTATCCATAACACGTCAGCCCTGTTATCCATAACACGTCAGCCCTGTTATCCATAACACGTCAGCCCTGTTATCCATAGCTAGAGGCTAGAAATGTTTTATATTTTTTTTGTTTGTATTATCTTTTACCAGATCTAATGTGTTATTCTTCTACATTCATTTCACATTTCCACAAACTTCAAAGTGTTTCCTTTCAAATGGTATCAGGAATATGCATATCCTTGCTTCAGGTCCTGAGCTACAGGCAGTTAGATTTGGGTATGTCATTTTAGTCAAATATTTTTTTAAAGGGTCCGATCCCTAAAAATAAATCGCCAACCCTGTTACTTTACTTGGCACTTAATAGGCACTTACTATAGTAATTTAGTTTATTTAACCTCTTGAGATGGGAAAACAAATTGGTGTGGTGTGCCGTCATTAATTATGCAACATGGACTTACATTCTCACTAATACTGTGTTAGTTTCTACTGGTTACTGTGGGATACTACTGGCTAATTGTCGTTTTTCAAAACCTTACCAAACCACCCTGTGGTCTGACATGAGCAGACTAGTTTCACTAATTTGAACAAACCGACATACATTCTAGATGTGCAAAACAGGTGAAACGTGCCCGTCTGTCTGTACAGGTGGTCTGTCTGTACAGGTGTCACATTTAAGTTCCCACAGATGCACATACAAAACATATCCAGCACAACCCTCGTATAGAGTAAGGTATGGCCAACTTCAACTGGTCATGTAATCATTGTGTCGTCACAAGGTTCTGAAATAAAACCCACTGAATGCCTTGGGCAGTATCAGAAGTACCGCCAGTGTATGCATTCTAGAATGCCTTTTATTGTTGAGCTGATAACCTAACCAGACAGGTTTTGCTAGCTACGCTGGGAAGACGAGGAGTAACAGTGTTGCTCAAACAAGACAATGGGGCAATAGGTGTGAGGGAACAAAGAAAGGATAACGATTGGGATTAGGAAGACCACAGATATTGACTGGGAGTAGCTAGGTTATTAGTGTCACAATTCTCTGCAAAGAACTATGTGCTCCATTACAAGTGTATACTGTATAGTAATATACTACTGGTATTTATACTGTATAGTAATATACTACTGGTATTTATACTGTATACTAATACACTACTGGTATTTAAATTCTGTTTTGATTTAAATGCTTGGTGGGTATAATACCAATCCATAATACCTTTTCCCCATACCTCTTGCTCTCCCCCCTCTCTCTCCACCTCCAGCTCTGTGTGATATGCACCCAATGAGAGCTCTGTTCCTCATCCCGAGGAACCCTCCTCCCAAACTCAAGTCCAAGAAGTGGTGAGTGTGCTGTTTAGATTCTGCTGTTGTTTTATCTGAAACGTCAGTTTTATTTTAGGACATAGCTATTTTGTCTTGACTCCCCTCACTGCCCTCCATCCCTTCCTCTGCAGTGATAAGATTCCTTCCTTACCCTAGCCCTGCTGCGCTTTACGGAACTATTTACATCCAACACCAGCTGGATTCCTTTCATACACTGGAAGTACAGTGGCATATGAGAAATGTTATCACTAAGACTAAATCAACATTAGGGCTGTGGCGGTCATGACATTTTCTCAGTTGGTTATTGTCATGCAAAAGACTGCCAGTCTCACGGTAATTTACCGTTAATTAACATAAACACGTTTAGTATTTCCAGGCCTCAACACATACAAGCCGCTGATACGCGCCTTTGGAACATCTACATTAAAACGTAGTATAATAGTATAATATAGCAATTGAATATACACCAACACAATAAATCCATGATTTATTTTATTCACGTCTAAAGAAACATTATGATATGAGGAAAATGTATTTCCGAAGAACAGAATATGAGTTGGCCTACTGTAGGCGTATGTTATTTGGCAATGCTCCTGCTTTAGGCTTGTTCATTTAGCTGACAAGCTATTCTTATGTCCTGTGACATTATATTATTTTATGTTATAGTAAGAAGAATATAATTGAACTTAGCTGAATAAAGTAGAAAGGATATTTTTACCATTACAGAGCAAGTGCGCATATGAAGTGGCTATGTTGAGCAAGTCCTATGTGCTAGATTTAGAGTGAATTGTCAACTTTAGTTGTGAATGATACAGACCTTTTTAGAATGCCTTAGAAATCACAAAATACATGGGCTACATGACGCTACTATAGGCTATTGATGGTTTGAGAAAGTAGCAAAAACATCTTGAGCTCTGTTCTTTGCCTCATCAGTCAGTTAACATGACCATAATGAATTCTGTAGCCTTTATGTGCTTATTTTGATTATATAAATGCTTCAAAATTCACAAAATTATCTCATAGAACTCTTCTAAGCCTGTGTTTACCACAGGCCTTATTTTTGGTGTTTATCCCCCCAAAAACGATTCTTTCCCCATTAATTCCCCCATAGCAATGGCTGAACGAACCAGAGGTAACTCATTTACATTTTTTAGGACTACAAACTGTGGAGGTCTATTAGTCCAGTAGTCACCAACCGGTCGATATCCAAGGCATTCCTAGTTGATCATCAAACGTTTCTGTAAAAAGCCCAATGATAAAAGCCTTGCGTTCCCATGAAAATACCAGTGAAAGATCTACCTAAAGGAGCACTGTTGTACATTGCCACTTTAAATGAATGGACACTGACTGTCTTGCTGTCTCTATTTCACTCTCCCACACACACAGACCTTTCCTGTTCTTCTTCTCTTTTTCTGAACACTCTTCTTGGGATAGTTTCATTCCCAATTACATGTGACCTACAGGAGATACCAGGCCTCCTAAAAGTCCCACTCACACCAGCTGTCCCATCTCTGTCCACCAAACAGATGTTACTCATTATCCTCCTCTGCCTCACCTGACTCTTACATTCATTACCCCCCCCTTCAGGTCTAAGAAGTTTATAGATTTTATTGAGGGCTGCCTGGTGAAGACGTACACCAGCCGGCCGTCCACAGAGCAGCTCTTGAAGCACTCATTCATCCGGGACCAGCCCACAGAGCGCCAAGTCCGCATCCAGCTCAAAGACCACATTGACCGCACACGCAAGAAGAGGGGAGAGAAGGGTGAGAGAGGGAAGGGCCGGCCTGAACCTGACTGAGGCCTCTGTAATTTGGGTTGAGCTATTTTGTGTTTTCCATATAATGGTTGTTGGAGGGTGGGGTGTATTTTTGATTGGAGGGTGGGGGTGAGGTGTATTATGGTATGGAGGGTGAGGTGTATTATGGTATGGAGGGTGAGGTGTATTATGGTATGGAGGGTGAGGTGTATTATGGTATGGAGGGTGAGGTGTATTATGGTATGGAGGGTGAGGTGTATTATGGTATGGAGGGTGAGGTGTATTATGGTATGGGGAGTGAGATGTATTATGGTATGGGGAGTGAGGTGTATTATGGTATGGGGAGTGAGGTGTATTATGGTATGGAGGGTGAGGTGTATTATGGTATGGAGGGTGAGGTGTATTATGGTATGGAGGGTGAGGTGTATTATGGTATGGAGGGTGAGGTGTATTATGGTATGGAGGGTGAGGTGTATTATGGTATGGAGGGTGAGGTGTATTATGGTATGGGGAGTGAGATGTATTATGGTATGGAGGGTGAGGTGTATTATGGTATGGAGGGTGAGGTGTATTATGGTATGGGGAGTGAGATGTATTATGGTATGGGGAGTGAGGTGTATTATGGTATGGGGGGTGAGGTGTATTATGGTATGGGGAGTGAGATGTATTATGGTATGGGGAGTGAGGTGTATTATGGTATGGAGGGTGAGGTGTATTATGGTATGGGGAGTGAGATGTATTATGGTATGGGGAGTGAGGTGTATTATGGTATGGAGGGTGAGGTGTATTATGGTATGGAGGGTGGGGTGTATTATGGTATGGAGGGTGAGGTGTATTATGGTATGCAGGGTGAGGTGTATTATGGTATGGAGGGTGAGGTGTATTATGGTATGGAGGGTGAGGTGTATTATGGTATGGGGAGTGAGGTGTATTATGGTATAGAGAGTGAGGTGTATTATGGTATAGAGGGTGAGGTGTATTATGGTATGGGGAGTGAGGTGTATTATGGTATGGAGGGTGAGGTGTATTATGGTATAGAGGTTGAGGTGTGTTATGGTATAGACTCTATACCATAACACACCTCAACCTCTATACCATAATACACCTCACCCTCCATACCATAATACACCTCACCCTCTATACTATAGAGGGTGAGGTGTATTATGGTATGGGGGAGTGAGGTGTATTATGGTATGGAGGGTGAGGTGTATTATGGTATGGAGGGTGAGGTGTATTATGGTATGGAGGGTGAGGTGTATTATGGTATGGGGGGTGAGGTGTATTATGGTATGGGGAGTGAGATGTATTATGGTATGGGGAGTGAGATGTATTATGGTATGGGGAGTGAGGTGTATTATGGTATGGAGGGTGAGGTGTATTATGGTATGGGGGGTGAGGTGTATTATGGTATGGGGAGTGAGATGTATTATGGTATGGAGGGTGAGGTGTATTATGGTATGGGGGTAAGGGTGGGGTGTATTATGGTATGGAGGTTGAGATGTATTATGGTATGGAGGGTGAGGTGTATTATGGTATGGGGGGTGAGGTGTATTATGGTATGGAGGGTGAGGTGTATTATGGTATGGAGAGTGGGATGTATTATGGTATGGAGGGTGAGAGTGGGATGTATTATGGTATGGAGGGTGAGAGTGGGATGTATTATGGTATGGAGGGTGAGAGTGGGATGTATTATGGTATGGAGGGTGAGAGTGGGATGTATTATGGTATGGAGGGTGAGAGTAGGATGTATTATGGTCATTGTTTGCAGTACTAAAGTGCATTCTGCAAAATATTTAGACACCTTCACTTTTTCCACATTTTGTTACGTTACAGCCTTATTCTAAAATGGATCAAATATTTTTTTTCACTCATCAATCTACAAGCAATACCCCATAATGACAAGGAAAAAACTATATAATGCATTATTTACCTAACTATTCAGACCCTTTGTTATGAGACTCGCAATTGAGATCAGGTGCATCCTGTTTCCATTGATCATCCTTGAGATGTTTATACAACTTGATGGGAGTCCATCTGTGGTAAATTCAATTGATTGGACATGATTTGGAAAGGCACACACCTGTCTATATAAGGTCCCATTGTTGACAGTGCAAGTCAGAGCAAAAAACAAGTAATGAGATCAAAGGAATTGTCCGTAGAGCTCAGAGATAGGATTGTGTCGATGCACAGTATCAAAACATTTCTGCAGCATTGAAAGTCCTTCAAGAACACAGTGGCTTCCCATCATTTTTAAATGGAAGAAGTTTGGAACCACCAAGACTCTTCCTAGGCCAGATGGAAGCCACTCCTCATTAAAAGGCACATGACAGCCTGCTTGGAGTTTGCCAAAATGCACCTAAAGGACTCTCAGACCATGTGAAACAAGATACTTTGGTCTGATGAAACCAAGATTGAGCTATTTGGCCTGAAAGCAAAGTGTCACATCTGGAGGAAACCTGGCACCATCCCTACGGTGAAGCATGGTGGTGCCAGCATCATGCTGTGGGGATGTTTTTCAGCGGCAGGGACTGGGAACCAGTCAGGATCGAGGGAAAGATGATTGGAGCAAAGTACAGAGATATCCTTGATGAAAACCTGCTCCAGAGCACTCAGGATCTGACTGTGGCAAAGGTTCACCTTCCAACAGGACAACGACCCTAAGCACACAGCCAAGACAATGCAGGAGTGTCTTCGGGACCCGTCTCTGAATGTCCTTGAGTGGCCCAACCAGAGCCTGGACTTGAACCCGATCGAACAGCACTGGAGAGACCTGAAAATAGCTGTGCAGCGACACTCCTCATCCAACCTGACAGAGCTTGAGAGGATTTGCAGAGAAGAATGGGAGAAACTACCCAAATACAAGTGTGCCAAGCTTATAGCGTCATACCCAAGAAGACACAATGCTATAATCGTTGCCAATGGTGCTTCAACAACGTACTTAGTAAAGGGTCTGAATACTTACGTAAATGTGATATTTCGGGTATTATTTAAAAATAAATTGCAAACATTTCTAAAAACATGTTTTTGCTTTGTAATTATGGGGTATTGGGACTAGATTGATTGAGGCGTACATTTTTTTTTTTAATCCATAATTGAATAAGGATGTAACGTAACAATGTGGGAAAAAATCAAGGGGTCTGAATACTTTCCGAATGCACTGTAGATGCTATGCGTTCTCACTTCTGTTCTCTCTCTTACTGTCTTTGTTTCAGAGGAGACAGAGTATGAGTACAGTGGCAGTGATGAGGAGGATGAGAACCGTGGGGAAGACGGAGAGTCCAGGTAACACAACACCACCCCAACAACGTTACTACCCCAAGCAATACTGCAGTAATATAAGACCACATTGCCCTGAGATGAATGACACAATCTCCTGCTTCTCTACTATGATCTTTCCATCACCTCATCCTGCTATATGTCTCTGTCTCTCTGCATCGTCCTCTCTAACCCTTCAACCTTTCTCTCTCTCTCCGTCCTCTAGTACCTCCATCTTGAATGTGCCTGGTGAGTCGACGTTGAGGCGGGACTTCCTGCGTCTGCAGCAGGAGAACAAGGAGCGATCAGAGGCTCTGAAGAGACAGCAGGCCCAGCTGGCCGCCCAGCGCCGAGACCCAGAGGAACACAAGAGACAGCTGCTGCACGACCGACAGAAACGCATCGAGGAGCAGAAAGAACAGCGCCGCCGCCTGGAAGAGGTAATACACACAGGCCTTATATCAATTACATTTGCTCACCTCCTGCGCCTTCTCTCCTCTGTCCTCTCTCACCTCCTGCGCCCTCTCTCCTCCGTCCTCTCTCACCTCCTGTGCTCTCTCTCCTCTGTCCTCTCTCACCTCCTGCGCCCTCTCTCCTCTGTCCTCTCTCACCTCCTGTGCCCTCTCTCCTCCGTCCTCTCTCATCTCCTGCGCCCTCTCTCATCTGTCCTCTCTCACCTCCTGCGCCCTCTCTCCTCCGTCCTCTCTCACCTCCTGTGCCCTCTCTCCTCCGTCCTCTCTCACCTCCTGCGCCCTCTCTCCTCTGTCCTCTCTCACCTCCTGTGCCCTCTCTCCTCCGTCCTCTCTCATCTCCTGCGCCCTCTCTCATCTGTCCTCTCTCACCTCCTGCGCCCTCTCTCCTCCGTCCTCTCTCACCTCCTGTGCCCTCTCTCCTCCGTCCTCTCTCACCTCCTGCGCCCTCTCTCCTCCGTCCTCTCTCAGGAGGGTAGGACTGTCTTCTGTTTGTCTACTAACAAATTTACACACACCTCAACCACTTATCGGTTTCCGAGTCACGGAGGAGAGAGGACGGAGGACTGGCTTTTGCCCAAATGAGAGCACTCCACTTACACACGATCACACACAGCCTTATCAACTGCGGCTAGTGTTCTTTAGCAGGTTCAAGTAAACCACAATTTTACCCTTTGAGGTAAAACCAGTGACCAACTTGGTTCAGCTGACTTTATTCTAACTTACAGAGAATGAATCATCACAAGCTTTTATACAGCTATCTATGTCACCCCAAGTCTCTAAGGTTTTCACAGTAGCCAGGTTTACTGGGCTTGTACTAGGCTGTTATGTATATTGCCAAAACACACTGTACAGTATTTTTGAAGATGCCATAATACAGCAGGATATGAAGCTTGCTAATTTAGCAAGTTGGTAATGCCAGGTAGCCTAGTGGTTAGAGCGTTGGGCCAGTAACCGAAAGGTTGCTGGGTCGAATCCCTGAGCTGACAAGGTAAAAATCTGTCGTTCTGCCCCTGAACAAGGCAGTTAACCCAAGGTTCCCCGGTAGGCAGTCATTGTAAATAAGAATTTGTTCTTAACTGACTTGCCTAGTTAAATAAAAGTTAAATTAAAAAAGCTATCTATATTGCAATTTTTTTATAACTAATATTATAATAAATAATTGTACATTTCTGTGCCAACTAAAATAATTCAACTGGATTTAAATCTCAAATGTTAGATTCACCACATGCAGTAGATGGGAATTGATTATCAGGTCAGGGAGAGAACATTTTTTTATCGCTGAATGTTCTCTGGAGATAGTTCATTAATTGGCAACAACAAAAGAGAAGACAAGCATCTTAAATGTAAAACATGTCATTAGCAAGTTATATCTTGTTTTAATACAACAATGAGGAAGCCTCTCTTAAGGGAGATGTTTTAATAGGGAGGATGTATTCTCTTTTCAGAAGGCGGCTTAAATCTATTCAGGGCGATACTAATTAAAGTGGTGCTCCAGAGCTTTTGTATAATTTCAGCCAGTAGTTTTGGAAGTAGTGCTCACAAACCAAAACAGATCCCTGAAAATTGTAGACAATTGTGTACTACGTCATGCAATTCGTATGATATGTTACGAATAGGAATTTGTACAAGTATGTTAAGAATTTGTAAGTGCTGAAGATCCCGGACTGCATCTTTAACCCTTTAGCCCTATTCTCAACTGGCTGGCAGAGCATGTTTTGACAATGGATTTCGAAGTGGATATGAAAAGAAACTTGACGTTAACTTAATTGGTCAACTCCCCCAGCCCTACTGCATCAAAAAACATACTTTGTATATTTTGGGGTTGCTGCAGTTCAGTGTTGTGGCACTGTAACTTTGCTCACTCGGGGCTGTAAGAACTCTGTCACAAAATATATGGGATAAGAGGCAGGAATTCAGTTGATGAGGGATTAATATTGCACCATTCCTGTTAGTAGAGACCTTGAAGAGTAGTCATGTGAAAATAAATTAAAATGTAAAAAGCCTAAAAAGTAAGAATTTTGTAAAAATGTGCTCAACCAGGCGGTTGTCACTGTATGTAATAAAAGAGAACTACACTTTGTCATACATTATTATCTCAAAATGTCTGAATATGTGGGAAACATGGTGGAAGAACCTGGATCATTTTAAATATATAATTCCTTTTGGAGGCACATTGTAACATACACAACCTGAAAACACATTAATTTCAATGTAATTGAATATTCATGTTTGAACATAAATTACCATAATTTGTATTTTTTATAAATCCACATTTACCAAAGCGTACCCATCTATAAACTCCATTGAAGCAGACCTAAAGTATGTTTTTAAAATATTATTGAGTCGAGTAAAATCAAATGTATTTATATAGCCCTTCTTACATCAGCTGATGTTACAAAGTGCTCTACAGAAACCCAGCCTAAAACCCCAAACAGCAAGCAATGCCGGTGTAGAAGCACAGTGGCTAGGAAAAACTCCCTAGAAAGGCCGGAACCTAGGAATAAACCTAGAGAGGAACCAGGCTATGTGGGGAGGCCAGTCCTCTTCTGGCTGTGCCGGGTAGAGATTATAACAGTACATGGCCAAGATGTTCAAATGTTCATAGATGACCAGCATGGTCAAATAATAATAGTCACAGTAGTTGTCGAGGGTGCAACAAGTCAGCACCTCAGGAGTAAATGTCAGTTGGCTTTTCATAGCCGATCATTAAGAGTATCTCTACCGCTCTGTCTCTAGAGAGTTGAAAACAGCAGGTCTGGGACATAGCACATCCGGTGAACAGGTCAAGGTTCCATAGCCGCAGGCAGAACAGTTGAAAGTGGAGCAGCAGCACGGCCAGGTGGACTGGGGACAGCAAGGAGTCATCATGCCAGGTAGTCCTGAGGCATGGTCCTAGGGCTCAGGTCCTCCGAGAGAGAGAAAGAGCGAGAGAGAGAATTAGAGAGAGAAAACCCATTACATGGGTTTCTGTACAGCACTTTGTGACATCAGCTGATGTAAGAAGGGCTTCATAAATACATTTGATTGAATGCATTTCAATTCGCAGGTGTGCCTTGTTGAAAGTTAATTTGTGGAATTTCTTAATGCAATTGAACCAATCAGTTGTGTTGTGTTGTGACAAGGTATACAGAATATAGCATATTTGGTAAAATACCAAGTCCATATTATGGCAAGAACAGCTCAAATAAGCAAAGAGAAACGACAGTCCATCATTACATTAAGACATGAAGGTCAGTCAATCCGGAATTTCAAGAACTTTCAAAGTTTCTTCAAGAGCAGTAGCAGAAACCATCAAGCGCTATGATGAAACTGGCTCTCATGGGGACCACCACAGGAAAGGAAGACCCAGAGTTACCTCTGCTGCAGAGGATAAATTCATTAGAGTTACCAGCCTCAGAAATTGCAGCCCAAATAAATGCTTCACAGAGTTCAAGTAACAGACACATCTCAACATCAACTGTTCAGAGGAGACTGCGTGAATCAGGCCTTCAATGTCGAATTGCTTCAAAGAAACCACTACTAAAGGACACCAATAATAAGAAGAGACTTGCTTGGGCCAAGAAACACGAGCAATGGATATTAGACTGGTGGAAATCTGTCCTTTTGGTCTGATGAGTCCAAATTTGAGATTTTTGGTTCCAACTGCTGTGTCTATGTAAGATGCAGAGTACGTGAACGGATGATCTCTGCATCTGTGGTTCCCACAGTGAAGCATGGAGGAGGAGGTGTGGGGGTGCTTTGCTGGTGACACTGTTTGCGATTTATTTAGAATTCAAGGCACACTTAACCAGCATGGCTACCACAGCATTCTGCAGCTATATGCCAGCCCATCTGGTTTGCGCTTTGTGGGACGGTAATTTGTTGTTCAACAGGACAATGACCCAAAACACACCTCCAGGCTGTGTAAGGACTATTTGACCAAGAAGGAGAGTGATGGAGTGCTGCATCAGATGACCTGGCCTCCACAATCACCTGACCTCAACCCAATTGAGATGGTTTGGGATGAGTTGGACCGCAGAGTGAAGGAAAAGCAGCCAACAAGTGCTCGGCATATATGGGAACTTCTTCAAGACTGTTGGAAAAGCATTCCAGGTGACACCTCATGAAACTGGTTGAGAGAATGCCAAGAGTGTGTCAAGGCAAAGGGTGGCTACTTTGAAGAATCTCATGTTTTGATTTAACACTTTTTTTTGGTTACTACATGATTCCATATGTGTTATTTCATAGTTTTGATGTCTTCACTATTATTGTACAATGTAGAAAATAGTAAAAATAAAGAACCCAATGTGGTTACTAAAGTCCGATTTGGCAGTTTTCACTGCATAACATTTAGAATAAGGTTTAGAAGAAGTGACTGCTAAAAGCTAACTCTCGTTCATATAAGCTGGTAGCATAGGCAGCATACAGTGGTGGTAGTCAGTTGTTTTTAACTAATGCAGTTGATTGGTGATGATGACATGAACATGCATCTATACATGCGGTAAAGCAGCGTTGGACTAGTAACCTAAAGGTTGCAAGATCGAATCCCTGAGCTGACATGGTAAACATCTGTCGTTCTACCCCTGAACAAAGCAGTTAACCCACTGTTCCCCAGTAGGCCGTCATTGTAAATTAGAATGTGTTCTTAACTGACTGGCCTAGTTAAATAAAGATGAAAAAAAGAAAAAAGAACGGTCATTCGAACTCGACCAAAACAATGGAATTGCCATGGAAACACGTGGGAGAAAGATACTGAACAGCAGTATCAGCAAAATTAGCATACGTTTAGGCTATTGTTTGTGTTTCACACAATGTTGTGGTAAAAATTTGAGTATAATGTTTGCATATGGATGTCAATCCCAACACATGTTCATGTCATCAATCAACAGCAATACAGTTGAAAACGACTAACTACTACCACTGAATTCTGTATGCTAACTAACTTATATGAACCAGAGTCAGTGTTTCCCTGGCATTTACCGCATCTATGGCATTGCTGGTATGGCTGTATTTTGACTTCTCAACTGCCGGGTAGAGATCTGTTATTTCCTAAATAAACATCAAATTGAAAAAATTGATAGTTGATAGAATTGATAGAATTGATAGTACCTATTTGAGTTCTTAGTAGTAGGAATTTCAGTTAAAAAAATAAAATGAAAATGTTTTATAAGAATAGTCCGGTAAAGGTTTAAAAGAACAACTGGCCAAGTGTTTGAATAAGGAAGCAGGTCAGTCTCAGAAGATGAGTAGGGCTGCAGTGACTGGCGGTACATGTGTGACTCACAACCAACATCTCCCCCTCCTCCTCCCGCTCTTTCTCTCTCGCTTGCGCTTTCACACCTTTTATTTCCTCTCACATTGGAGGGGAAAAAACAAACGGTTTATCCATTATAACGACAACATAATATGCAAAAGTGGCTTCCGCACTCATTTCTCTCCCTCTCTCCTGTCATCCCTCTCAGCAACAGAGAAAAGAGCGAGAGATGGTGAGACAGCAAGAAAAAGGCCCCCATCGGAGACTTGACGATATCAGGAGGGAGGAGGATAGGAGGCTGGCCGAGAGGGAGCAGGTAACCAACCACGAGAAGCGCAGGAGCACAATCAGCCAATTGTGGAGAGGTGTGGGCGTAGCCTACTCTGCAGGCCACTCTGGCTGTGGAATGTCCGTGAGCTGGTTGCCATGGCAGCAGGGATCTAAATTAGAGTATTTATACAGAGATGAGTTTTCTGTGGGTGAGCTCAGTTTCTGCGTCTCCCTTTTGCTTCGTTTCTGCTCTACCTTAGTAACACTGTGACTGGCATTATATCACAGTCAACCTACGTTTTATAATCAATTCTTATAGTCTCCTTTTCTCCATAAACCGTTTAACTCTCCTACCATTGCCCGTTTCTAAGCGATAACTAACCTGCATCGAGTCCTAAATGAAGAAGCGATGCAATTTATATGGATTTGTATTGTAGAGACTAACAGTCAAACTACAAAAGCGAATACCTTTTTGCAGTAGCTTTTAGTTAACCTGTAGAATTTTAAAGCCATGACAAATCACTAAGGCTGTGTACTAACTAGTGTATGTCAGTCATAATTTCCCCCCTACATCGTGGTCTATTTATATCTATCCTCTTCTTCTTCATTGTCTTTCCTTTCCCTCTTCACCCCTCCTCCACCTCTCTCTTCAGGAGTTCATAAGACATAAGTTAGAGGAGGAACAGCGGCAGTTAGAAATCCTTCAGCAGCAGCTGCTTCAGGAGCAGGCACTGCTCATGGTAACTCTCTTCCTTCCTTTATCCTGCAGTCACCTCCTCTCCTCAGCCCTAGTCTACCCCTACCTCTGCCTGCAGGGCATACTGCTCACCTTACCCTCCTCCTCCTACTGGCACTTCACACCTCTCACCACTAGAGGCGTCAAGCACTCCAGTTTGATGGTTTGCACTAACGTACTGAATTTTACGAAAACATTTCTTGAGAGAACTAGAGAATCATTGAGAGAACTCTGAGAATAAGGCCCTTGTCTATGTGTACCCTGCATGATGTCCCCATCTTTGTATGTAGGATTGTGTCTGTTTGGGGGGCATGTCAAAGGGGTGTGTATTGTGTACTAGCCGTGCTCAGGCCTAGAAAAGTCTACTTTGACCGTATCATGGTGTGTGTGCAGGAGTACAAGCGTAAGCAGCTGGAGGAGCAGAGGCAGTCTGAGCGTCTGCAGAGGCAGCTGCAGCAGGAGCATGCCTACCTGGTGTCCCTGCAGCAGCAGCAACAGGACAAGAAGCCCCAGCCCCTCTACCACTACAGCAAGAACGTGGAGCCCAACAATAAGCCTGCATGGGCCCGAGAGGTACAATAATGCCACACGGACATGAACAGTGGAACATGCTATAACTTCAACTTAAATAACCCCTATCGACCACACCTTTCATTAAATAGGGTTTTATAACCTAGAGTAATACCGGAGGGATATATTTAGCAATTACCCTGTAACAAGCTAGCATCAAGCAGTTATGCAGTATCACCTTAAGTGTCATCTTTTTTCCTGAAAGTTAGTCTGATTCGACATCTCTGTGATGGGCTTTCTCCCTCCCTCTCCCTGTCACTTCTCCCTTTATTTCCTTCCATTTTCCTCTTTTCCTCTGTCTCAGGTGGAGGAGCGCAGTAAGCTCAACAGGCAGGGCTCCCCCAAAATCTGCAACACTGTCTCTGACACTGCCATCCAATCACGCTCTGACTCCATCAGCCAATCCGGAGGGGGCCAGGCTTCTCAGACCCCGCCTATGCAGCGGCCTGTTGAGCCTCAGGGGGGACAGGGCAAGGTGTGTGTTGGTGTTTGTTCATCTGGGATTATATTTGTGTGTACTTTATTAATATGTTTCCCTTGTTACAATATAGTGTGGACATGTTGTTGAAATAGTGGTTTATCACAATGGAGACAAAGTTGAGAGAAAAATAGGTGTTCTTTCCTTCCCCCATGTCTTTTTCCTTGGACTGCATTAACCCTTGTCTAATAATGTTTATTTTACCTTTATTTATTTTCAATCTTCTTTTCCTTCCTTTTCTCCCCTCTCCTCCTCCTGGACCCACCTTTTCCCTTCTTATTGCTTTCATATTGTCTTATTTCCCGAATTTCATAAAATGGCAAAAATCCCTATATGCCCTGCACAATCCTCCCCCCTATCACTCTATTTTGCTTGCTCTCACTACCTGACCCTGCCCTCTCCTCCACCTCCATACTTACTTCCTTTACTTCCTCCGTTCCCTCCTTCCTCACTGCTGCACCACTGCAGTTCCAGATGGCCCACTTGGTCCCGCTGAAGCCCTACGCTGCCCCTGTCCCCCGCTCCCAGTCCCTGTGTGACCAGCCCACTAAGACCATGTCCGCCTTCCCCACCCAGGATCCCTCCCCCACCCCCCGCCCCGTCCACTCCAGGGAGCTGGTCCGACAGAACTCTGATCCCACCTCCGAGAGCCCCGCCCCACAGCCTCGCAAAAGGGAGGACCGCGGCCCCTGGATCCGCCTGCCAGAGATCGAACAGCCGCCCAAGGTGAGAGGCCACCTGCTGGGTTTTAGTCTTTTAGATATATTGTACCAGTCAAAGGTTTGGACACACCTACTCATTCAAGGTTTATTTGTTAATTTTTACTATTTTCTACATTGTAGAATAATAGTGACGACATCAAAACTATGAAATAACACATATGGAATCATGTAGTAAGCAAAAAAGTGTTTAACAAATCTCAAATATAAAATATATTTTGAATCTTTAAAGTAGCCACCCTTTGCCTTGACAGCTTTTCACACTCTTGGCATTCTCTCAACCAGCTTCATGATGTAGTCGCCTGGAATGTATTTCAATAAACAAGTGTGCTTTGTTAAAAGTACATTTTTGGAATTTCTTTCCTTCTTAATGCGTTTCAGCCAATCAGTGTTGTGACAAGGTAGAGGTGGTATACAGAAGATAGCTCTATTTGGTAAAAGACCATGTCCATATTATGGCAAGAACAGCTCAAATAAGCAAAGAGAAACGACAGTCCGTCATTCCTTCAAGACATGAAGATCAGTCAATCTGGAACATTTCAAGAACTTTCCATGTTTATTCAAGTGCAGTCACAAAAGCCATCAAGCGCTATGATGAAGCGATCTCATGAGGACCGCCACAGGAAAGGAAGACCCAGAGTTACCTCTGCTGCAGAGGATAAGTTCATTAGAGTTAACTGCACCTCAGATTGCAGCCCAAATAAATGCTTCACAGAGTTCAAGTAACAGACACATCTCAACATCAACTGTTCAGAGTAGACTGCGTGAATCAGGCCTTAATGGTTGAATTGCTACAAAGAAACCACCATTAAAGGACACCAATAAGAAGAGGACGCAGAGTAGGTGAACGGATGATCTCCACATGTGTGGTTCCCACCGTGAAGAATGGAGTTAATGTGATGGTTTGGAGGTGCTTTGTTGGTGATACTGTGTGACTTATTTGGATTTCAAGGCACACTTAACCAGCATGGTTACCACAACATTCTGCAGCAATCCGCCACCCCATCTGGATTGCGCTTAGTCCCACAATCATTTGTTTTTCAACAGGGTAATAACCCAAAACACATCCAGGCTGTGCAAGGGCTGTTTGACCAAGAAGGAGAGTGATGGAGTGCTGCATCAGATGACCTGGCCTCCACGATCCCCCAACCTCAACCCAATTAAGATGGTTTGGGATGAGTTGGACTGCAGAGTGAAGGAAAAGCAGCCAACAAGTGCTCAGCATATGTGGGAACTCCTTCAAGACTGTTGGAAAAGCATTCCTTAGGAAGCTGGTTGAGAGTATGCCAAGAGTGCAAAACTGTCATCAATGCAAAGGGTGGCTACTTTGAAGAATCTAAAATATATTTTGATTGAACACTTTTTTGGGTACTACATGATTCAATATGTGTTATTTCATAGTGTGGATGTCTTCACTATTATTCTACAATGTAGAAAATAGTAAAAAATAAAGAAAAACCCTTGAATGATTAGGTGTGTCAAATTTTGACTGGTACTGTATATTTACAAAATATATGGGGGAATGAAAATGATGCAGACAATTACATTGATGAGAGGTTCAACCTATCTGAAATATTAAAGCTGATCTACCTGAAAATTGCAGATGTACTTAATGTTTTGTACACCTAGTGTACATGCGTTAGAGGCCAATGGAACGCAGACTGTGGGGGATAGAAGGACTTCGCATTGGAGCACATTAGCAAATCAGATTTAACAAAGTGGATATTCGTCATCCGTCATGATTGATGTATTGCAACAGGCCAACAATGTGGTCAGATTTGGCAGTTTTCACTGCATAACATTTAGAAGTTTATTTTCAGGTTTAGAAGAAGTGACTAGTAAAAGCTAACTCTCGTTCATATAAGCTGGTAGCATAGGCAACATGCAGTGGTGGTAGTCCGTCGTTTTTAACTAATGCAGTTGATTGGTGACGATGACATGAACATGCATCTATACATGCGGTAAAGAGGTCAATCGAAATCTATCAAAACAATGGAATTGCCATGGAAATACGTGGGAGAAAGATCCCACATCTCCTTCTTGCCCGCCAGCAAAATTAGTCTACGTTTAGGTTATTGTTTGTGTGTTTCACACAATGTTGAGGTAAAAAATTGAGTATAATCCTTGTTTTTGGATGTCAACCCCAACACATGTTCATGTTTAAAACTTTTTGGTTTACTACATGATTCCATATGTGTTATTTCATAGTTTTGATGGCTTCACTATTATTCTACAATGCCTTTCTAAAGTCTTCGAAAGCCAAGTGAACAAACAGATCATCGTCCATCTCTAATCCCGCCGTACCTTCTCCACTATGCAATCCGGTTTCCGAGCTGGTCATGGGTGCACCTCAGCCACGCTGAAGGTCCTAAACGATATAATAACTAACATAGATTTTAAAAAACAGTACTGTGCAGCTGTCTTCACCGACCTGGCCAAGGCTTTCGACACTGTCAATCACTGTATTCTTAACGGCAGACTCAACAGCCTTGGTTTCGCTAATGATTGCCTCGCCTGGTTCACTAACTACTTCTCAAACCGAGTTCAGTGTGTCAAATTGGAGGGCCTGTTGTCCGGACCTCTTGCAGTCTCTATGGGGGTGCCACAGGGTTCAATTCTTGGGCCGACTCTTTTATCTGTATATATCAATGATTTCACTCTTGCTGCTGGTGATTCTCTGATCCACCTCTACGCAGACGACACCAGTCTGTATAATTCTGGCCCTTCTTTGGACACTGTGTTGACAAACCTCCAGACGAGCTTCAATGCCATACAACACTCCTTCCTTGGCCTCCAACTGCTCTTAAATGCTAGTAAAACCAAATGCTTGCTTTTCAACCGCTTGCTGCCTGCACCCGCCCGGCTGACTAGCATCACTACTCTGGACGGTTCTGACTTAGAATATGTGGACAACTACAAATACCTAGGTGTCTGGTTAGACTGTAAACTCTCCTTCCAGAGTCACATTAAGCATCTCTAATCCAAAATTAAATCTAGAATCGGCTTCCTATTTCGCAACAATCCCTCCTTCACTCTAGCTGCCAAACATACCCTCGTAAAACTGACTATCCTACCGATCCTTGACTCCGGCGATGTCATTTACAAAATAGCCTCCAACACTCTACTCATCAAATTGGATGTAGTCTATCACAGTGCCATCCATTTTGTCACCAAAGCCCCATATACTACCCACCACTGCGACCTGTATGCTCTCATTGGCTGGCCCTCGCTTCATATTCGTCGCAAAACCCACTGGCTCCAGGTCATCCATAAGTCTTTGCTAGGTAAAGCTCCGCCTTATCTCAGCTCACTGGTCACCATCGCACCAACCACCTGTAGCACACGCTCCAGCAGGTATATATTTCACTGGTCATCCCCATTGCCAACACCGCATTTAGGCCGCCTTTCCTTTCAGTTCTCTGCGGCCAATGACTGAAACGAATTACAAAAATCAATGAAGTTGGAGAGTTATAGCTCCCTCACTAACTTTAAGCGTCAGCTGTCAGAGCAGCTCACAGATCATTGTAGCTGTACACAGCCCATCTGTAAATAGCCCATCCAACCAACTACCTACCTCATCCCCATATGTTTTAGTTTTTTTCTGCTCTTTTGCACAGCAGTATTTATACTTGCACATCCTCATCTGCACATCTATCACTCCAGTGTTAATTGTAATTGCTTTGCCTCTGTGGCCTATTTTTTTGCCTTACCTCCTTACTTAATTTACACACACTGTATACAGATTGACACTACATTTGTTTATCCCATGTGCAACTCTGTGTTGTTTTTGTCACAGTGCTTTTCTTTATCTTGGCCAGGTTGCAGTTGTAAATGAGAACTTGTTCTCAACTGGCCTACCTGGTTAAATAAAGTTGAAATAAAAAGTAAAAATAAAGAAAAACCCTTGAATGTTTAGGTGTGTCCAAACTTTTGACCGGTTCTGTATATACAAAAGTATGTGGACACCCCTTCAAATTTGTGGATTCGGCTATTTTAGCCACATCTGTTGCTGACCTGTGTATAAAATCAAGCGCACAGCCATGCAATCTCCATATATAAACATTGGCAGTAGAATGGCCTTACTGAAGCGCTCAATGACTTTCAACATCGCACCATCATGGAATGCCACCTTTCCAACAAGTCAGTGTGTCAAATTTCTGCCCTGTTAAAGCTGCCCCGGTCAACTGTGTTGTTATTGTGAAGTGGAAATGTCTAGCAGCAACAACGGCTCAGCCGTGAAGTGGTAGGTCACACAAGCTCACACAATGGAACCGTCGAATGCTGAAGCGTGTGGTGTGTAAAAATTGTCTGTCCTCGGTTGCAACACTTACTACCGAGTTCCAAACTGCCTCTGGAAGCAACGTTAGCACAAAAACTGTTCGTCGGGAGCTTCCAAGCCTAAGATCACCATGCCAAGCGTCTGCTGGAGTGGTATAAATCTCACCACCATTGGACTCTGGAGTAGTGGAAACCCGTTCTCTGGATTGATGAATCATGCTTTACTATCTGGCAGTTTAACAGCCAAATCTGGGTTTGGCGGATGCCAGGAGAATGCACCATTTTATGGCTCGGGCTAGGCCCCTAGTTCCAGTGAAGGGAAATCTTAATGCTACAGCATACAATGACATTCTAAACGATTCTGTGCTTCCAATTTTGTGGCAACAGTTTGGGAAAGGCCCTTTCCTATTTCAGCATGACAATGTCCCTGTGCACAAAGCGAGGTCCATACAGAAATGGTTTGTTGAGATCGGTGTGGAAGAACTTGACTGGCCTGCACAGAGCCCTGACCTCAACCCCATCAAACACCTTTGGAATGAATTGGAATGCAGACTGCGTGCCAGGCCGCAGTGCATCAGTGAGGCCTGGCACTGCGGGGAAGCAAGTCCCTTCAGCAATGTTCCAACATCTAGTGGAAAGCCTTCCCAGAAGAGTGGAGGCTGTTATAGCAGCAAAGGGGCTACCAAGTTCATATTAATGCCCATGATTTTGGAATGAGATGTTCGACGAGCAGGTGTTCACATACTTTTGGTCATATAGTGTATTTAGTAATGTCGGATATCTCTCTATCTTTCGCAGATTCCCCAGAGGACCGCCTCCATTGCCACAGCTCTCAACACCAACCTATCGTCTGGCATCAGGCATCCAGTCAGAGCCAGGTAACTCAGACAGACAAATCTAAGCTACTCTCATTCTAATTCCGGCTCCTAGAACCAAATCTCCCGCTACTTGATTTAGGTTTTGGCGGCAAACACTTTCCAATCGGTCTTAAAGAAGTCCATACCTCCCTCTGCCAAAGCCTGTTCCCAGTCTCTCCCTCCCTCTTCAGAAAGGGCACGTGTTTATTCCTATTTTATGCACTACATGCTAGCGTGCTATGCTATCTGGCGACGTTTTCGATGAAACTATTTTGCGGGCAAGCAATGTTTAGAGAATTAAACAACCTAAACAACACTCCGAAATCATGCACCAAACAGAAAGTTTTACTCCCTGTCTCACTCATGAGCTCATTTGGCAATACATTCACATTTTAAACACGTGTCAGAAGACTATTCTGATTCCAATAATGACCCATGGATGATGGTAGATCATGACAGAGTTATGATATTCACCTCTTGAGGTTTTAATAACTAGTAATCTTATCTCTTCCTTGTAACAGCAACCCAGACCTCAGCCGCAATGACCGCTGGGAGAGAGGAGATAGCATGAACCTCGTATCCAATCTACCCCAGACTGGCTCTCTGGAGAGGCACCGGATACTCAGTGAGTCTATCACATTCTCTGTGATTCTGCTTATCTATCTCCTTCTCTTTCTGTTGCTCCCTCTTATGGGATGAAAACAAGTCCCAGCAATGATGTTAGCAATTCCATGTTGACATTCAGAATGTTGGTTTCAGGCTCCTCCAAAATAGACTCCCCCATACTAGGCCATGACGGGCGCATGGCGGGGCACAAGCCAGGGGAGTCTCGCACGTCGTCCCGCCCCAGTCGCCCTGCTGTAAGTACCCCTCACCTGTAGAACACCCTCACTATGAACACTGCATGAAGGATATTCAGATACTTTACACACCCTTCCCATTTGTCAGCTGTTCACACGCATCTTCTTTTCAGCTTATCACTTTTTAAATGAATTTTCACTGACTATTCCGCACTATTGTAACACCTGCACTCACTCCCCAACCCTACAGCAGATCTTTTTCTGGATATTGACTCCTACACTAACAGTTTCTCTTTTTTTCATATCCTATTCTCTGCACTTTTCTTTTTCTCTCTTCCTACACCGCTCACTTCCCTGTTTGTCCACTGCTTCTTCCAATGCACAGAGTTACAAGAGAGCTATAGGAGAGGTTAGTATCTGTGTGTGTGCTGTGATACACATGTATTGGTTTCATTATGTCAGGCTGCTGTGTTAAGTTACACATGCCTGTCCTAGTATGCTGGCAAAACCTGTCGTCTGTGTGTCGTGTGTGTGTGTGTTCAGGACCATGGGCTGTATGCTAAGGAGCGTCCTGAGGAGCAGCCCAGACCTCCGGTGAAGGCCAATGACTACTCCTCATCCTCAGAAGGCAGTGAGAGCAGTGAGGAGAGTGAGAGTGGAGAGGGGAATGAGGAGGAGGACAGCCCTACAGACCGGTCAGTACCAGGGTGGGAGAACACACACACTGACAAACAGGAAGGAGAAAAAAGGAGAGACGGCTTATTGTGTGAATAATGATATTGAAAGGGGAGACGGCTTCTTGTGTAAATAATGACATTGAAAGGAGAGACGGCTTCTCGTGTAAATAATGACATTGAAAGGAGAGATGTCATTATTCTCACAAGAAGCCATCGAAAGCCCATTCTTATCCTCTTTATACCGCCACCCTCACCTTCCCTTCTTTCATTTTCCTGTCTACTTCATATCCTCTGCTGTTCTGTCATTTTCCTTCCTCCTTGACATCCTCTCCTGTCTGTCTTTAGTCCCCGGGATGCCGACACTGACTCGGTCAACACCATGGTGGTTCATGAGGAGGAGGAGGGCGAGGGAGGGGAGGAGGGGCAGGCTGGAGTCTACAGGGACCAGACCATGCTGGTGCAGAGGGTGAGTTATGTCTTTCAGGAAGTAGCCTACTGGACTAGAGAGAAGTCATCTGTATTAAACACACATATGTATACATGCATGTGTGTGGAGTTGTGTAAATGTGTGTGGGTGGTCAGGTTACTCTTTATGTAGGAGGTTGTGTTGGGCCATTGTGACTGGTTTGTCCCCGTTGCCTGGCAGACACCAGAGAAGCGGAGCCACAATGGATACACCAACCTGCCTGATGTGGTGCAGCCCTCCCACTCCCCCACTGACTCCGCCTCCCACTCCTCCCCTGGGAAAGACTCTGTCTATGATGTGAGTCTCTCTGACTGTCTCTCTGACTGTCTCCCTGAATACAAGTACAATCATGGACATGGTTCTCTGCCCAAAACTCCATTCTCTCCCTTCCTTCCTGTTTCCTCCAGTATCAGTCCAGGGGTCTAGTCAAGGCGTCAAGTGGCAAGTCCTCCTTCACCACCTTTGTTGACCTGGGCATGTACCAACCACCAGGTGACACTGCGGATGCCATCTCTGTGGGCAGTAAGTACAGACAGAATGTCTCATTATCAAGAGGTTAAATGAGGTTCCCCTATACACCCTCAATTCCTTAGTTCCCTATTCTAGTCTCTAGCTTCATTACTCGGCTCACAATCCAGCATCTTTTACTTTACTGCTGTTAGTAAATCTGAGTCATGGAAATGTCTCACAGCAGGAGGGCAGCATTTGCCCACAGTAGCTTGATTCAATATCATTCCCTTAAGGAAGTTTTCTCTCCTCTTCCCTCTAAACTTTGCCTGCTTCTCTGCCTCCCTCCTGCTGTGTCCAGGCCTGGGCTCCAGGTTTGAGCAGCTGAAGATGGAGGTGAGGAAAGGCTCCATGGTGAACGTGAACCCCACCAACACACGCCCCCACAGCGACACCCCCGAGATTCGCAAGTACAAGAAGAGGTTCAACTCTGAGATCCTCTGTGCTGCTCTCTGGGGTGAGACAGACAGCTGGTCTAAGCTATAGCCAACACTGTAATCATGTTATTCCATCCACCATGAGCATCTTTTACATATTTCCTGTAGGTCCTGATTGTTTGCATTTTGGGAATATTTGTATCTGTGTGTGATTCCCAGGTGTGAACCTGCTGGTGGGGACGGAGAACGGTCTGAAGCTGCTGGACCGTAGTGGTCAGGGGAAGGTCTACCCCCTCATCAATTCCCGCAGGTTTCAACAAATGGATGTCCTGGAGGGACTGAACCTGCTCATCACCATATCAGGTGATTAGTACTGCTCAGCACTTGAACAACACTCTGCGCTCATCTGGGGTCCGTTCAGGATTGTCACAAAATCTTCAGATAGAATCTGTTAGCTCTACATTTTGCCTTTCTATCTGCAACGTTCTGAACGTTTCATTTCAACTGAATACACCCGTGGCTAGTTAAGGATCATATCACCTCTTCCTTACCTGTCACCATAGACCTACTTCAATTTGCTTACTGCCCCAATAGATCCACAGACGATGCAATCGCCATAACACTGCACATTGCCCTATCCCTTCTGGGCAAGAGGAATACCTATGTAAGAATGCTGTTCATTGACTATAGCTCAGCATTCAACACCATAGTACCCTCCAAGCTCATCATTAAGCTAGAGGCCCTGGGTCTCAATCCCGCCCTGTGCAACTGGGTCTTGGACTTCCTGACGGGCCGTCCCCAGGTGATGAAGGTAGGAAACAACACCTCCACTTCACTGATCCTCAACACGGGCTCCACAAGGGTGTGTACTCAGCCCCCTCCTGTACTCCCTGTTCACCCATGACTGCGTGGCCATGCACGCCTCCAACTCAATCATCAAATTTGCAGACGACACAACCATAATAGGCCTGATTACCAACAATGACTAGACAGCCTACAGGGAGGAGGTGAGGGCCCTGGCAGAGTGGTGCCAGGAAAATAACCTCTCACTCTGTCAACAAAGCGAAGGAGCTGATCGTGGACTTCAGGAAACAGCAGAGGGAGCACCCCCCTCTCCACATCGTCAGGACCGCAGTGGACAAGGTGGAAAACTTCAAGTTCCTTGGCGTACACGTCACTGACGATCTGAAATGGTCCACCCACACAGACTTGTGTGGCGCAACAGTGCCTCTACAACCTCAGTGGAGGCTGAATAAATTTAGCTTGGCTCCTAAGACCCTCACAAACTTTTAGAGATGCACCATTGAGAGCGTCCTATCGGGCTGTATCATCACTTGGTATGGAAACTGCACCACCCACAACCGCAGGGCTCTCCAGAGGGTGGTGCAATCTGCACAACGCATCACCGGGGGCAACTACCTGCCCTCTAGGACACCAACAGCACCCGATGTCACAGGAAGGCCAAAAAGATCATCAAGGACATCAACCACCCGAGCCACGGCCTGTTCACCCCGCTATCATCCAGAAGGCGAGGTCAGTACAGGTGCACAAAGCTGGGACCGAGAGACTGAAAAACAGCTTCTATCGCAAGGCCATCAGACTGTTAAATAGCCATCACTACCACACGGTTACTCAACCCTGCTCCTTAGAGGCTGCTGCCCTATGTATATAAACATGGAATCACTGGTCACTTTAATAATGGAACACTGGTCACTTTAATAATGGAACACTGGTCACTTTAATAATGTTTACATACTGCTTTACTCATTTCATATGTATATACTGTATTCTACTGTATTTAATCAATGCCACTCCGACATTGCTCATCCTAATATTTATATATTTCTTAATTCCATTATTTTACATTTAGATTTGTGTGTATTGTTGTGAATTGTTAGATATTACTGCACTGTTAGAGCTGTGAACACAAACATTTCACGACACCCGCAATAACATCTGCTAAGTATGTGTATGTGACCAATAAAATTAGATTTGATTTGACAAGGACCTGTGCATCACAAACTCCATCTGTTGCTACTCAGCCCCTTTTCTTATCCACTGTATAACCTCTTCCTGTGTGTGTGTGTGTGTGTCCGTCCCAGGTAAGAAGAACAAGGTGCGTGTGTACTACCTGGCCTGGCTGAGGAACAAGATCCTCCACAATGACCCGGAGGTGGAAAAGAAGCAGGGCTGGACCACTGTAGGGGAGATGGAGGGATGTGTCCACTACAAAGTGGGTGAGTAAAGGAAGGATGGAGACAGAGTAACAGTGATGTGACCCGTTATTGAACCGTGTATCTATTATCAATGCATTTTCCAACCATGTATATTTACACAAATGTTTTTTGCCTTTTTGGTAGTGTTTATTTATAGTATAATATAAAGGCTCTAATCCCGCTTTGATGTTTGTGTCTAGTGAAATATGAGAGGATCAAGTTCTTGGTGATAGCTATGAAGAATGCGGTGGAGGTATATGCCTGGGCTCCCAAGCCTTATCACAAATTCATGGCCTTCAAGGTAGGTCTCACTTTTCCTGCCTCATTGTTCTGAGTGCCAGGTGTTCTATTTCCCCTCAGTCAGTCAACCAGAACAACATTCAAACCCCCTTATGTTCTCCCTCTTTCTCCTCTCTCTTTCCGTCTCCCATCTCTCTCTCTCTCTCTCTCTCTCTACTCTCCTCTAGTCCTTTGGTGACCTGCCCCACAGGCCCCAGTTGGTAGACCTCACAGTGGAGGAAGGTCAGAGGTTGAAAGTCATCTATGGCTCCATTGCTGGCTTCCACGCCATCGACGTTGACTCTGGGAACAACTATGACATATACATCCCAGTGCATGTAAGTGGATAAGTTCCTAGTGACACCACACACAGATAAACAGGGCCAGACAGAAACTATGGGGGCAGAATATCCTTAAGCCCCCACAAGTTCTTCCAAATCAGATCGAATACATACACACCTAAAATAGCTACAGAACATGAATAATAACCTGTTTTATTGATTAGATGCCCAAACTTGACAGGTATTGATGTAAAAACCTCCTCCACAGTTTTCACCCACTTCTTGCTAGCTATACATTTTTGTCACTTCACAGCAGTGTGGAAGTACTGGAGTCCAATTTTTCATGACTTCTGACTCGACCATTGGTGACTGACTCGCCTTTTTGTGACTTGTATTTTCACTTGGACTGAGTATGCTACTAGGATAAGCAGAATATTAGCAGAACTGTGTGCGCAGAGCAGCGAGGCTTCTGTTCTCTAGCAGTGGGAAGGACGCGCCACAGCCTACATCAGCTGGTGAGCTGCTGCGATGCAAGCAATGAGTGTGGGCAGACAGGCAAGGCAGGCTCTGTGTCCCCGTAACCACCAGACTACTATTTAGCTTTGCCTGGTTAAGAAACACCAACTGCTTTATGAAATTGAAAACCATAGTATTGAGTTGAAGAGTAAAACAGTCTCACTGTCGTCTCACTCTACACTTCTAATTTCCCCCCTGCAACCTATAGCTAGGTTCTGACTAGTCTTAAGATTTCAATCTGCATTAAAAAACCTACACAAATATCAGTGGGCGATTTACAAAAAAAGTAGCTGAGAGCCTGTTACAATTATTGCAAGTAATAGTCTGGTCAATCTGACAGGAGCAATAGCCAATTCCATCTAGAGAACATTCATCCATTACTAACTTGACATAACTATTGAACATTACATTAAAATAAAATGTGTGAGCCTGTGTATGAATTACTTATTTGTTTCATAGTCTATTGCATATTGCAGCCATTTATCACCATTGGGCAACAGGAGGTAAATCTTGCGTTACCTCAATGCTCACATTAAAATCTTCCCACCATCCCGCCACTAGTTGTTGCTGGGAAGATTTCTTCTACTTCATCTGAGCTAAATCAGTAGAGGTGGGAATCTCTAGCAACAGACGAGCATCGAGCCATCAGTACGAGTGTGCAAACAGCAGTAACCAACTACCAAACCCCGAATCATTAATTTTGCTTTCCAAAGTTTACTTAGCCGTAGGGACTAGTGACTCGACTATTGGTGATTCGTACTTAGCCGTAGGAACTAGTGACTTGGCTATTGGTGATTCGTACTTAGCCGTAGGAACTGGTGACTTGGCTATTGGTGATTCGTACTTAGCCGTAGGAACTGGTGACTTGGCTATTGGTGATTCGTACTTAGCCGTAGGAACTGGTGACTTGGCTATTGGTGATTCGTACTTAGCCGTAGGAACTGGTGACTTGGCTATTGGTGATTCGTACTTAGCCGTAGGAACTGGTGACTCGGCTATTGGTGATTTGGACTTAGCCGTAGGGACTAGTGACTCGGCTATTGGTGATTTGGACTTAGCCGTAGGAACTGGTGACTCGACTATTGGTGATTCGTACTTAGCCGTAGGGACTAGTGACTCGACTATTGGTGATTTGGACTTAGCCGTAGGAACTGGTGACTTGGCTATTGGTGATTTGGACTTAGCCGTAGGGACTAGTGACTCGACTACAACACTGCTTCATAGACTCTTATTCAGAATGAGAATCAGTGCATTTAACTGTTAGGTCAAAAAATATTATACTCCTTCTCTCTGTGTGTCCAGATCCAGTGCCAGATCATGCCCCATGCCATCGTGTTCCTGCCCAGCTCGGACGGCATGGAGATGCTGCTGTGCTACGAGGACGAGGGCGTCTATGTAAATACCTACGGACGCATCATCAAAGATGTGGTGCTTCAGTGGGGCGAGATGCCCACCTCCGTTGGTATGGCACATGTGTACAAACACACACACACTACACTTCCTCTTAAAGTTGCTGTGTTCTGAGTTATCTCTCTCTCTTTCTCTCTGTTCAGCCCATATCTGCTCTAACCAGATCATGGGCTGGGGAGAGAAGGCCATAGAGATCCGTGCTGTAGAGACGGGCCACTTGGACGGAGTTTTCATGCACAAGAGAGCCCAGAGGCTCAAGTTCCTCTGTGAGAGGAATGACAAGGTGGGTCACACACTCACACAAACAGGTACGCACACACATGGATTCAGAAATGTACCCAATCTATATGCGTGTGGTTGTAATCTTCTGTTTTGCATCTCAGGTGTTCTTTGCTTCGGTGCGCTCCGGGGGCAGCAGCCAGGTCTACTTCATGACCCTGAACAGGAACTGCATCATGAACTGGTGAAACAACATTGTCCCATACAACTATGTCCCGTAGTCAGTCAGTGTATGGAAACCACCAGGCCAAGTGAAAGACACTCAACCCCCCCCCCCCCCCCCCATACGAGGACACACCACACAGTCAGACTCAACACAAACACATCACACACATACAGCTCACACAAGCCTACTGTAAATCCATTCCAGCCTAAAGTCTTCATGACAAAGTCTCTCACCTGCCACCTGCTGACTCCCCTAAACTGACTGAGCTCCCTCTGAAATGGTAGCTAACTATGAGACATCACCACAGGATTCTCATGTAATATCATCTCTACTCTACTGTGTATATATACCTGTCCTGTATTATTGTACCTCAGTCACTTGGTGGACCTGTGTTTAGTCGTAACTACTGTAGTTAGTTCCTTCTTATGTTAAACACATTCCTTACTGGTGAAATACATTTGGAAGAAGGCAAGATTGAACCAATATAAGTCAAGATTGAATTGTAAATAGCCAGTGTCTAACATGTTCACATGGAAGAGAACATGGGTAGATTGAAGTCACTGGCAGACCTGTATATTACACCTCCATTTGGGGCGTTACCATGGACCTGATATATACTGTACTGGCACACCCTAGAGGTTTGAAGTATTGTTGCAACACTTCACCATAGAAGCTCACTCACTATGCTAAGCTTCTGATTCCCTATGACATCATTATTCAACTCATTGTTTAAAAATAAGAAGTGTCGTTTGATTAAAACTTGATTTAATGTTTGTTATTTTGATGTTTTTTGGGATGTAGGTTTAAAAAAAACCTCCTAGGAAGATGGACTATCTATGATGTGAACATACTATTGTTCTATTCCTTAGTAAATCCAGAGAAGTTAAAGAGAACACACTGCTGTGCTCTAGCTATACACCTTCTATTCCTTTATTATACCCTTGCTACATCTCGGAGATGGGACTTCCTCACCGTTTAGGAGGCTTTCTAACTGGCTTTAGATATTTCTACCTTTGTTTCTTGTCAATATCGCTACAAAGATTTGATATCTGTACGGTTTCTGTATTTGGTATTAGCCTAACTGGTATTCTTACTTTTATCTCTACTGTTATATTGCCGTTATATTGCAATATATATGCTGTTCTAGTGCAGTTCTTGTTCGGAGAAGGGAGTTCAGTTAATTTGTTGTGTGTAAAATATACCAGTGGAAGGGAGTGAGGTGACTTGTTAAGATGTGGGGGTCGAGGGGTGATGAAGTATGAAGGCTTTGAATTCACAGTAATAAAGAGGACATAGCGGATTTGGAAGAGAGAGAGATGTAGTTGTAAGAATATTATAATGGAAGTCAGGTTTTCTTCATCTTGCGGATGTTATCCAGTTGAATATAGTTCCCTTTTCTCTTACTAGACCTACTCTGTCCGCAACCTACGTTTTTAATGTATTTTATGTTCATTGGTATGGATTTGGGTATGTGTGTTTGTATGCAAAGGTGTGTGTGTGTGAACGTTTGTAGGGATGGGGCTGCAGTGGATAATACTGAACTATTATTGTGGTTTCAAGCAATAGCTGTGTGGTTCTTGAGCCAGTATTGAACTTCACTGAGTGATGCTTTAGCAGTCCCAGTTTTGTGTCATCTTTGGCTTTGCAATACTGTACTAGAGGACTCAAACTCATTAGGGACTTTTATGTATCATACTAAACTGGTAGTAAGACAAAAATAAGGCAACAAGTTGTTGAATCTATTGGTATTGTTGTTTTCCCTACCAAAATTCACAATACTTCTCTGAACATACTATGAATCTACGTTGATTCTTTAAGAGATCAGGGGAAATGCTTAAGCTGTGGGTATTTTATGTACTTTACTCTAAATGGATTCTATATATTATAAATATATTTAGTATAAAAGCAAATATTATTAACACTTACTCATTCAAGGGTTTTTCTGTATTTTTACTATTTTCTACATTGTAGAATAGTAGTGAAGACAAACTATTAAATAATACATATGGAATCATGTAGTAACCAAAATCCAAATATATTTGTAGCCACCCTTTGCATTGATGACAGCTTTGCACACTCTTGGCATTCCCTTGACCAGCTTCACCTGGCATGCTTTTCCAACGGTCTTGAAGGAGTTCCCACATATGCTGAGCACTTGTTGCCTGCTTTTCCTTCACTCTGCGGTCCAACTCATCCCAAACCATCTCAAATGGGTGGAGGTTGGATGATTGTGGAGGCCAGGTCATCTGATGCAGAACTCCATCACTCTCCCTCTTGGTCAAATTGCCCGTACACAGCCTGGAGGTGTGTTGGGTCATTGTCATGTTGAACAACAAATGATAGTCCCACTATGCGCAAACCAGATGGGATGGCGTATCGCTGCAGAATGCTGTGGTAGCCATGATGGTTAAGTGTGCCTTGAATTCTAAATAAATCACAGACAGTGTCACCAGCAAAGCACCATCACACCACCTCCTCCATGCTTCACGGTGGGAACCACACATGGGGTGATCATCTGTTCACCTACTCTGCGTCTCACATAGACACAGCAGTTGGAACCAAAAATCTCAAATTTGGACTCATCAGACCAAAAGGACAGATTTCCACCAGTCTAATATCCATTGCTCGTGTTTCTTGGCCCAAGCAAGTCTCTTCTTATTATTGGTGTCCTTTAGTAGTGGTTTCTTTGCAGCAATTCGAACATGAACGCCTGATTTCATGCAGTCTTCTCTGAACAGTTGATGTTGATGTGTTTGTTACTTGAACTCTGTAAAGCATTTATTTGGGCTGCAATTTCTGATGTGCAGTTAACTCTAATGAACTCATCCTCTGCAGCAGAAGTATCTCTGGGTCTTCCTTTCCTGTGGCGGTCCTCATGAGAGCCAGTTTCATCATACCGCTTGATGGTTTTTGCAACTGCACTTGAAGAAACTTTGAGAGTTCTTGAATTTTTCCAAATTGACTGACCTTCATATCTTAAAGTAATGATGGACTGTCATTTCTCTTTGCTTATTTGAGCTGTTCTTGCCATAATATGGACTTGGTCTTTTACCAAATAGGGCTATCTTCTGTATGCCAACCCTACCTGGTCACGACACAACTGATTGGCTCAATTGCATTAAGGAAAGAAATTACACAAATTAACTTTTTAAAAGGCACACCTTTTAATTGAAATGCATTCCAGGTGAAGCTGGGTGAGAGAATGCCAAGTGTGCAAAGCTGTCATCAAGGCAAAGGGTGGCTACTTTCAAGAAGCTTACATCTAAAATATATTTTAATTTAACACTTTTTTTAACACTTTTTTTGGTTACTAAACTCAGCAAAAAAAGAAACGTCCTCTCACTGTCAACTGCATTTATTTTTAGCAAACTTAACATGTGTAAATATTTGTATGAACATAACAAGATTCAACCACTGAGACATAAACTGAACAAGTTCCACAGACATGTGACGAAAAAAGGGGGGGTCAAAAGTAACAGTCAGTATCTAGTGTGGCCACCAGCTGCATTAAGTACTGCAGTGCATGTCCTCCTCATGGACTGCACCAGATTTGCCAGTTCTTGCTGTGAGATGTTACCCCACCGGGAACCTGCAAGTTCCGGGACATTTCTGGGGGGAATGGCCCTAGCCCTCACCCGCCGATCCAACAGGTCCCAGACGTGCTCAATGGGATTGAGATCCGGGCTCTTCGCTGGCCATGGCAGAACACTGACATTCCTGTCTTGCAGGAATTCACGCACAGAAATAGCAGTATGGCTGGTGGCATTGTCATGCTGGAGGGTCATGTCAGGATGAGCCTGCAGGAAGGATACCACATGAAGGAGGAGGATATCTTCCCTGTAATGCACAGCGTTGAGATTGCCTACATGACAATGAGCTCTGCTTTGACACACCGCCCCAGACCATGACGGACCCTCCACCTCCAAATCTATCCTGCTCCAGAGTGCAAGCCTCAGTGCAATGCTCATTCCTTCGACAATAAACGCAAATCCGACCTTCACCCCTGGTGAGACATAACCGCGACTCGTTTGTGAAGAGCACTTTTTGCCAGTCTTGTCTGGTCCAGCGACTGTGGGTTTTTGCCCAAAGGCGACTTTGTTTCTGGTGAGGATCTGCCTTACAACAAGCCTACAAGCCCTCAGTCCAGCCTCTCTCAGCCTATTGCGGACAGTCTGAGCACTCTGTACCTGATGCCATCCTGTACCTGTGATGCCATCCTGTACCTGTCCCGCAGGTGTGATGTTCGGTTGTACCGATTCTGTGCAGGTGTTGTTACACGTGGTCTGGCACTGCGAGGACGATCAGCTGTCCGTCCTGTCTCCCTGTAGCGCTGTCTTCGGCATCACACAGTACGGACATTGCAATTTATTGCCCTGGCCACATCTGCATGCCTAAGGCACGTTCACGTGGATGAGCAGGGACCCTGGGCATCTTTCTTTTGTTTTGTTTTTTAGAATCAGTAGAAAGGCCTCTTTAGTGTCCTGAGTTTTCATAACTGACCTTAATTGCCTACCGTCTGTAAGCTGTTAGTGTCTTAACGACAGTTCCACAGGTGCCTGTTCATTAATTGTTTATGGTTCATTGAACAAGCATGGTAAACAGTGTTTAAACACTACAATGAAGATCTGTGAAGTTATTTTGATTTTTATGAATTATCTTTGAAAGACAGTGTCCTGAAAAGGGGACTTTAATTTTTTTGCTGAGTTTATATAATTCCATATGTGTTATTTCATCGTTATGTCTTCACTATTATTCTACAATGTAGAAAATAGTAAAAATAAAAACCCTTGAATGAGTAGGTGTGTCCAAACTTTTGACTGGTACTGTATATTAAAATGGAGAGTACGGAACAGAATCGATTGTAAATGGATGAAAGCACTTAGTACAGTTAAAATGTCTATATTTTACTCTGAGCATGCTTGCATGCACATATATGACCAATTCCTCCTGTATCACAATTCAGTATCAATTCTTAGATTAGTTTCCCCCTAGCCTACTTTATTGCATATCAGCTGTGTGACATTGTGACTGATATCTCACGTTTTTACACACTCCACAAGTAGCTCTGACAGTCATGTAAATGGTCCTCCTATTTTAGTAAGCCAAACTGCCATGTTTACAGTTTAAGCAGTGCCTTGGAGTAGGGAAGAGACTGGGTGATGAGGGTTAAAGGGGAGTAGTGAATATGACCCTCCAATCGCTCTTATAACTGAACTCCAGGAAGAAGAGGTTATACTGAAGGACAGTTTACAATAATAAATAGTTGCCTCCTTTGTTACTGGTGTCCTGTGCCAATGAAGTGCACTTACATAGAAACCAGAACATCCCTATATGACTCAACTACTTTTACATTTGTAACATTGTCAACGACTATAGATTTGATTCTGTAATAACCTCAATGTTTGCCTACTGCTTTTTAGATGTAATAGACTCTCAGCAGTTACAGTGACTGTAGATCTGTTGCCATCATGTGGAAGAGTTAGTGTAGAGGAAATATTACACATGTAGTCTGTAGGCATTTTCTATATAATTTTAATCAACATTTCATTTCAGTGAAGTATTAAATGCATACAATATCCTTGTATGACCCATTCATGTATCTACAATATTGGCACAGGACAAATGTGCAGTTCATGGCAGCAAACCTACCAAATTTGGAATTTTGAAAATGATTATATGCCTATAAAGATACATTTTGTCAGAGGTTGATGTGATAGTCCTCTAGACAGTGGGAGGGGGCCAATATACCATATAAAAGCCATAGGAGTATTCCACATTTGTTGAGAATAATTTGATAGTATTTTGTATGTTCAAATGAAACTTAAGCCAGTGACCTGGGATGTGATGTTCGAGGCGCTTGAAATGGAGATAAAGATGCAGGTTTTTCTTGAGTGATCAGATATGTGGACTGGGTGAGATGCAGTGGGAAATTAACTAATTTAATATATTCTGAAAGGACTATTTTATTAAAGCATATGTAAATTATATTGAGAGATTTAACTGAATGAATGTACATTATAAAACAGATTTGTTTAACATACTTTGCGGTCTGGTATATGAATTAATCTAAGCACAAGTATTCTAATTTACGGCACAGAGAGCAAAGCTATAAATGTGGGTGTGTACATAAATGTTTGGACGGTCTTTGTGGGTGTGACGCATGAGCGTGATGGTGGAGCTGTATGTATTTCCAGTGGAAGTGCAGATTCCTCTTGATACTGCCTAACTAGTAGTCATACTGTTGGTTGAGAGGAAGGGAGGGACCAGTCTGATATTGAGGACATGTATTGTCATTGTGAGATGGGGGAATAGTCAACTGAGACAGAAAGGTTGGTGAATGGAGAGGGTCAACAGTTGTCATTAACTTTTTATTGTCCAATCTAAATTCATTATCAGTTAAGTGTAGTGTTACGACGAAGTTCTAACAGTAAAACGGGCTTGTTTAATGTTTTAGCCCCACAGAACATCGGTATATCACAAAGGCTGTCCTTGCCATATCAAATGTTGTGACGTTTCTCCTTCATAAGCAATATGAGCGTTAAGAACAGATTAAGTTCAATTCTCTGCAGTCTGTCTGTGAGACTTGTGGGAGGGTGTTTGTCGTGGCCTTTGGCAGACTGAATCTAAGCTGGACTGTTTGTCCTTGTCTCGTTAGTGAAGGAGATACCCGTATGTTGTTTAATAAAAAAATGTGGGGTCTTAATCACAAGAAAATATACCTTCTAATCCACAGTCTGCATAATACTCATACATCACTTTAACAGTTATGATGCTTGTCTAGTTTTGCATTCATTCCTTTAATCCAGTTATTGCCTTTTGATGAACTATAAGGTGGATCATAAGGCTGTGAGGCAGCTCAATTCAGCTCTTGTCAATTTCCTTTCGCTAAGTCCCGCACCAGAATTTTGGGCAAGCAATCGCAGCAACTGTGTCGAAGCCTAGCCAGTGTTGCCAATTTAGTGACTTTGTCGCTATGTGTAGCGATTTTATTTTTGTTTTAAAAATGCAGCCTGAAAGGGTCCCTTCAGTGACTTGGGAAGAGGCTAGCGACAAATTCAGTTACTTTTAATTTCAGGCTGTATTTGGTGTTTTGCCACCGAGTTTCCGAGCTAATTCCCCCCGTAAATTCTGAGTTGGAGAACACAGGCAGAGAAGCACAATGGGAGGGCCCGTGTGCCGTGGGTTAAAACTACATTGGGGGCCGCAGCTAGGCAAATCTGTGCTGTGACGTCGAAGCGGTACATTAACGCCAGTGAGGGGAGTGGAGGAAAAACGTAGTTTCCTGAAATGCAGAGCCTGTTGGAGCATTAATCTGAAATTATACTTTTGTTCCATTGTTTGTCAGATCAACTGGTTGGCTAGCCAAGGTTAGCTCTGTCGCACTAGGCCGTTTTAAACTGCAATGTTCTTAGCCTTGGGCTAAAATCTTCCTTAGCCCTGGGCTAAGGAGCAGTGTGAACGCATCTATTGACAACCTAACGTAATATAACTTGTTTTCTCAATGTATGTGAGCTAGCAAAATTATCCATGCTATTAATACAACTCCCATCTGCTGTTGACATCAGGATATGATTTGAGAGCACTAACAAGTTAACTCCAAAAGTGGTTAGTAGCTTTGACTGCATGCTGACAGTGAATTCAGAGTCATTCAGTGGCTAACCACACTAGCTACAAACCAGTGGAAGCTGCAGAGGGGAGGACTGCTCATAATAATGGCTGGAACTGATTTTGTTTTTACCAGGTTCCCGTAAAGCAATTATAATGACAGTCCACCACAACATACCCAAGAGATTCCTGATTAGCCAGGGGTAGTCTGTTTTAATTTAATTGTTGTGTATTAAAACAGTTTGACATCATTGCGAGGGGATTTCACCAGTGGTTGACAAGGGAATTGGGCTTCCAGGGAAAATGTTGTCAGAGGTTGTAACAGTAACCAAGGGGGGCAGAGCTTAACGTGGGTAAATTATTGATATATCTGATACCCATCTGATATTTTCCCCAATGTGTAAACAACAAAAACACATTTGAATCTGATCTTTTGACTTCCGATTTATACCACATGTGGATCTCAATCATGATATAATTCTGATGTTCCGTATGTGACCTGTCTGGATGATTAGATTTGTTTTTTTGCACATTTACCTGCCATTACCATGACAACCACAGCTACATTTAAAGGAACAGTGACAGAATTAAGCATTGCATCTGTGTGTTACATCAGTGGAAAAAGGTTATACGGACACTCCTGACCTGCAAAACAATATTTAATTCAAACATTTGTTAAAATGAGGTAAGGGTCAGTTTGATTTTGGCTTCTACGCTGTTTGTGGTTTTAGGCTAGGTTTCTGTATAGCACTTTGACATCTGTTGATGTAAAAAGGGCTTTATAAATACATTTGATTGATTACAGGTCAGGAATATCCTTATAGCCTCTCCCACATCCGTGTGAATGCAAAAATCTGATATGTGCACATGTAAAGCAGTGTGGACAGTCAGAAGAAAAATGCAGAATTGTGTTCTTAGGGTGGCTGTGTAAACAGCCCAAATGAAGGATAATACACTGTTCTCATTTGGGTGGGTTTTTTGCTTCTGTGTAGTAAGTGTTTTAGGCATACTGTCTCTGAGCCTCTGCCTGTTGCTATGGAGGCAATGACCTGCTTCACCCAATGTAGTCACACTTTAATCAAGACACTATTCACAGATATTATATAGTCAGACTGTACAAAATATTGGATCTCCTTGTAGAATAACATTTAAAGTATGAATGGAGTTGTGATTTTTAATAGATGCTTGTTGTTGGAAATAGGACCGGTGAAGGTCGGAAAGCTGATATCTTTGGACGGGTCTATAATCTCTTATCCTTTTTCAGTTAAGAAATTAAATGTCTTTACAATGTTGTGTTTCTGTTTTTGAGGGGTTAACTCCAGATTGTATTTCATAGACTGATGAACTTTCAAGATTATGTTAAATGGACTCATGAGTCTGTAAAAGTCTTAATGCAGAGTTGTTTGAAAAATAAAACTACATTGATCTAATCTTAAAATTGTTTGTATTACTGTGCCTTTATTCATAGTTCATGTTTTACACCCAATGAAAGAATGGGCTAAGCATGTGTTGTATAATTGACCTCCATTCTTCTATAAGGAGTTCCTACTATCATGCAGGCCTTCACTCCAACCAACACATTTACCAGGCTTGGGTCCCCCAAACTCTGTCCTGGGGCCCTCCCTGGGTGCATGTATTATTATTTTTTTCCTATCACTACGCAGCTAATTCAAATAATCTAAACTTGATGTGTTGGTGATTTGAATCAGCGGTGTAGTGCTCAGGGACAAAACTAAACGTGCAACCAGGGGTGGGCCCCAGGACAGAGTTTGGGAAACCGTGCTAATCAACCATATCCCTGAAGTGAACATGTACACTCCCCCTTGTGGAATTAGGGAATAGACTGGTGTAAAGAACATGGTGAACTCCCTTGGTCTTGTATGCACCAATCCAATCCCTTTAAAATCCATCTGTGGGAGTGAACGCTCCTGGAAGAAAGGTAGAGAATCATATAGAAGCCATGATTTTCATGAATACATCTGACTATTCTAAAAAAAATGACCTGACACTATGTTATAAATCAGTTTGTTTAGAAACTGGAACAGAAATCTGGGCGTCAGGTAGGTTTCATAAAGGTTCAAATTGGTTCATCAAAGCATTTCAAATTAACTGTTTGTTTTGTGCTAAACATGATCCCCATATCTCCCTTAAACTAGCATGCATCATTTTAAACACGCAATGCTAAAAAAGAAAGTACACACAACTGGCCGAAACTGGCAAGAGGCTACATGTATTTATTAATAGTATGTACAATGTATACCATCATAAAGTTGACATAATATATTGACAAAGTCAAAGTATGAATATTGCCCCCTGCTTATTTGAGAGTTGTCTCTTGATAATCCATTTCTCACTCATCTTATGAATCTCTCATTTTATTGATTTCATTTAGTTTAATTTCATTTTCTATTAATTATCCTTAAAGTGTATCTGAGGCACACAGGGAAAACATGAATAAAATAAGCGTAAAAAAAAATAAAAAAAATTAATACAACAAAAACATCAAAACCAAAACTATCATATTTACTTATGTGGGTGTACATATCTATAAAAACAGTAACTATATGATAGCATTTTGTTTGAGCCAGGAGAAACTTTAAGAATTTATGGTTTATCTTGATTTTCCTTTAACTGTCACTGGAAAGTCGGCTCTATCTCCCTGTCTGTAGTCTCTCGAGTGTTAATGGATTCACTTATTCTCTTGCTTTTCCAGCCCATCAGTCTATTCCCACTACTGTCACTTTTTTCACCCTGTCACAGAGACACACATCTACTGTAGCACAGAAAATCCATTTTAGGGGTATTTGGGACTGAGTAAACAAACGAAAAACAGAATTGTCCAATAACTACCTCTCCCCCATTTAGCTCAAGGGATAGAGTTTCTCTCAGAAATAAACATGTACTGTATATGTGTGTGTGTGCATGTATGTGCATGTTTTAGTTTAGCAGATGTGAGGATTTTATTGAATTTGGTCACATCTTTTACGGTGGCTCCAATGACATATGGTACTCGAGTGTGTGCTGTGTACATATCAGTTGTGGGTAGTGTTGGCATTGGTTTGTAATTCTGGTGGACTCTTCCTGCATACAATGGGATTGGTAACATGTCAAATTGCAAGTGGCATGTGTGTCTGTGTAAACTCATACCTAATTGCCGTTATATATATATTATGTACAATGTTTCAATGTGTATGTGTACATCTTTACGTACAGTGTGAATACAGTGTGCAAACTATGTGTACCAAAATGTGAGATGTGAATACTTTGTATGATCAATAATGTGTGTATGTGTGTGTGCGCGCGCATGGCTCAGGTAACTTGTCAGTTCCAGATCTTGAGGAAGCTGTCCCAGGACCCAGTGGCCACAGCCATGCCATCATCAGTCACGCCTAGACAGCTCACACGATTGTCATGGCCAGCTAACACTCCTGACACAGAGAGGGACAAACAAATGTCATCAGGTGTCATAGTTAGCCATCTTATCAATACCCCTTAACACAGGGATCCCTTAGTGGAGAGTTGAATTAAACTTTACTGAGATCAGCTTGTGAATTGAAGTCTTAACATTTCAATAAAATCAGAAGATATACCATTGTCTTTTCTGATATCAGTCATTGGTCTGATGAATAGTCAGAAACAACAATGGCTGCCACTCCATTATACTCCACTGACCTGCTCGATCTCCCTTCATGGCGTCCCAGATGTTGCAGTTGAAGTCGTCGTAGCCGGCCAGTAGCAGCCGTCCGGATCTGGAGAAGGCCACAGAGGTGATGCCACAGATGATGTTGTCGTGAGAGTACAGGCTGAGTTCCTGGTCGGCGCGCAGGTCAAACAGCCTGCAGGTGGCGTCGTCGGAGCCGGTGGCAAAGGCGCTGCCGTTGGGAAAGAACTGGTGAGGAAAGAGAGAGGGAGGGACAGACATGGTAGATCAGCTAGCCATGCACCTAGCATTAGGTACATTAAACACTAGCATTAGCTAGTGCAGCTAACATGAAGGACTTTGGGAACAGTGACATGACTATGGTATCCTGGCTTAATGCCATGACATGAACCAGAAAGCAGGTCACCAGTGGCCCCCAGCTTTTCAGCACACTCACACAGACTGCGTTGATGTCAGACTCATGGCCCGTGAACGTCTGTCGGCACATGCTGTCCCTGATGTCCCACAGCTTAATGGAGGCGTCACAGGCTCCGGACACAAAGGTGCGGAAGTCTGGGGACAGAGACAGGCTCATGACGTCACCGCTGTGGCCCGAAAACACTGTGGTCTGCTGGCTGGTCTCGATGTCCCACAGCGCACTGGGGGAGAGAACAGAACAGGGACCCACTGGATTTAACAGCTGTTATTAGACCATTTTAAGTGCAAGTTTGGGTTAGCTCATAGCTAGTACCAGTATAGACCAGGGATGGGCAACTGGCCCTTTTGTAGGCCCGTGGACCAATTTTACACCAATAAAATATATACAGTACCAGTAAAAAGTTTGGACACAACTGCTCATTCAAGGGTTTCTTTATTTTTACATTGTAGAATAATAATTGAAGATGTCAAATCTATGAAATAACACATATGGAATCATGTAGTAACCAAAAAAGTGTTAAACACATCAAAATTTATTTTAATGATGTCTTCACTATTATTCTACAATGTAGAAAATAGTACAAATAAAGAAAAAACCCAGGAATGAGTAGGTGTGTCCAAACTTTTGACTGGTACTGTATATCTTTTTTGGAACTCAGGTCGGGGTCTCAACTTACTGTTGAGAGTTAGAATACACAAGGTGCAATTGGGACATGTGGTTGTGGCCATGCGCAATTAGCCCATGTCAGCAAAAAATGTTTAGCTGGCCGCTAGACTAATTTACCAATCTAAACATTAACATTAATTGATCATCAGTTATCATATAAAAACTGCAAACACCGTCCTCTACCCTATGGAAAAATGTGTAGGAATTGCAGGAAATTAACTTTAAAATGTAAAAAAAAAAAAAGTAGCTTCGCTTTCACGAGGGGGAATGTGGGAGGTATAGTATATTTATATTTGCATTCTCCATCAGCCTTGGTAACTAATCCATCAGGACTCACCAGGTAGTGTCTCCTGAGCTTGTGATGATTTGATTGTCATCGATGAAACGGCAACAGGACAGGTAACCTGTAGCACAAATAAAAACATCTATTAGAACACTGGCTGTAGCATATAAATGCATGTTACTCCTACAGAGACTTAACTACAACAATACTCATGCTATAGAATGTGACTCATTTGAAGCCACAGGTGAGCTAGCACTAACGCAGCTAAGGGACATTCTAGCGGATGTCTCAGGTCGTTATAATTGTGTTGCTCTGTGACTAATTAGCCATGTGAATTAAAGTCATCCTTGTTTGGAACCTGGGGCTCACCGAGGGACAGGTAGGAATACACAACTGAACTGCATACACAACCATATGTAGTGCCACAGGGGAAGGTAGCTAAGACATTTCCATGATTTCTCAAAGGAAAATGAACACAAAATCCCTCAAGCTTTTTGTCACATAGGTATTTGTGTGTAGTAGTGCTTCTTCACCTGTGTGTCCAGGTAATTCCCTGCTGACCCTGACGTTGCCCTCACGGGTCTTCAAGCAGTAGATGGAGCAAATGTTGTCCAGACCTCCACAGGCCACGTAGTTACCAGAGGGGGCATATGCACAGGTCATCACCCAGGAGGAGCGCAGGGGGATAGCATGCATCTGGAGGGGGGGATAAGAGTTGGTCACTGTGTCACAGAATAAAGGCATGGCCATGGAGAAGGAGAGTAGCATCACAACTGGGGCCAGGCATGAGTCCTGCTCCAAGTCCAAATCCAGACACAGCAGAAGTAGCACAATAATAGTCCATTGTGCTTCCCCTATACTGAATTGTGGGGGTCTTTTCTGGGTGCCGTTGCATAATGTCATTTACAATGTTTGAATGTCAAAGTGACTCTGGGTGGTTATGATGTAAGCAGATTATGAGATGAGTCAAACACACATTCCTAGTAAAGGAAGGTCTTTAGTATGCTCCCATTTAACTTCCAATTCCTGAAGGCAGACAGTGAGTCAACCTAGTCAGGCCTCTTGGGGAGATTGTTGTTGTTATTATTGTTATTTGGGTGCAGCTCTCACCTTGTTAGTGGTGTAGCTGTCCCAGATGATCAGTTTTCCATCTTGAGAGGCGCTGACCAGGAGTCTGTGGAGACAAAGAGGTAGAACCATTGTATTATACCTACTCAAAACAAGCACAGCTTGTACCACCATGAGTGAGAGTGTGAAGAGAGAGGGATAAGCCCCCTAAGGGGTTGGCATAACGTTACACCCACCTAGAGTCTGTGCCCCAGTGCATGGCATAGATCTTAGCCAGGTGGCCACGAAGAGTGCGCCTCGTCCGCATCTGAATCCTCCCCACTGGATCCAGACCTGCTGTTATCTGGTTGACACACAAACACACAGAAAAGTATTGTCAAGACAAGTTCATCACAGGGTTAATGTGGCAATGTAATGTACTGTCGGCTATATTGTCTGTCGGTTAAGGCATTGATAAACACTTTTATTGACTGTGTTCTTAAGGGGCTTCCAGACACAAGACACATCTATACCAATCATACTGTCTTTTATGTGGCTATGTGTTTATAATCATGTTGTCTTTTATGTGGGCATGTGTGCTACTTACCTGTGTTAGGGTTGAGTCCCCACATGCTTTCCTGGCATCCTAAGAGACAAAGAAAACAGAGAGTGGTTAGACAAGCATTAGCACTCTCCCTCAATCTTACCCAGGTCAACCCCCCACCACTCCATATGGTTCATTAGGCCAACTCCCTTTTCCACCATCCCCCTTCTCTCCTAAACCCAATGGTTTTACTGCTTTAATTGAGATCATAAAGCCTCAGAGTAGGACTGCTGATCTAGGTTCAGGTCCTTCTGTCCATATCCTGTAATCTCATTCTTTATGATCTACAATAAAAGGTAAAACTGATCCTAGATCAGCACTCCAAGGCTCTGGGACTTTGTAAATGTGGGCCCAGATCAGTGACATTCTGGCTGCGTTTACACAGGCACACCAATTCTGATCTTTTGCCCAATTATTGGCAAAAGAGCTGAACTGATTGGTCAAAAGACAAATTAGCAAAAAAAAGATCACAATTGGGCTGCCTGTGTAAACGCAGTCTCTCTACAACGCTTGGGTCGTGTTCCACTGCTCAGACGTTGCTGACGCATGCCTGATCTTACTTCGTCTGGATAGGTATTTTATGTGTCAGCTAACGACATCATATGTATAGTAATCTAGTGCCCGACTGCAGTGCACATTGATAAGACACGCAACCATTGGTTGATGCATGCAACGTGTGCGCAGGAGAACGCGGCCATACTCTTATCTGGTTCCTAAGTTGTTCCGCCTCCTGACGCAGCTGCTCCAGCTCGCTCATTTTGGATCCCTGGCCTCGACGATATCCTCTGTCACTCAAACAGTCACCTGGTGGGAACAAAGGATGGAAAATAGGATGAAAGGTGAAACTGAAAACATTCATGCAGATTGCCAGGAGAGTGATAGAGTTCCAAGTTAGGATTCCGTCGAAGAGAAGAAACGTCAAAATAGAATGATGGACAGTGCCTGCGTCAGAACAAACCAATCATCTGCTTGTAATGTAATGACATAGCATGCGTATCAGGTTGAATGATTTGATTGCAGTGTTATCATGGTGAGTAATTGACTCAAACTACATCAGAGGTCTTGTGGTCCTCTGCTGGTCTCAACCTGATCAATGGGTGTGATCTGATCATAATCATTTTGGCATATTTCACCCGGAGACTAGTTGTTTTACACCATCACAAACATGGCTGCGGAGCGGCAGCTAGATTGAGTAAATTGGGTGTATAAATTGTAAAATAATACTTAATTCAGTATTTTAAGTGCATGGTTTACCAACATAGCACATGTAAAAATATGGAAAGCTTGTAATCTGTATGTTTATGGTTGTACAGCCTTGTCTGGTTTATCAGTGGAGAATAATCTCTAATCTGGTATAATCTGAGAAAGCGCTTCATCATTTAATGGGCTCTCTGATATCCACAAACGACTTAATGCACGGAAACAAGATTAGGATTACTGCAGGCAGCATTTGTTATTTATTACAGACACATTGAACAACCATTGTTAAAGCAGTTTTGAATCTCTATTTAGCATAGCTGTCATTCAAAGAATTTGGCAGTGGAATTTTTCCATAACTACCATGTTATTGCCTGTTTCTTACTATATTTTACAACGACTTGTTAATGATTCAACATTCCAACGATTATGGTCAATTCTGGTGGACACAAAAATGTCAATTTGTTCAATCTGCCGTATCAAGCGGCCTTTCAGGTTGTGTCGATATAGGACTCGTTTTACTGTGGATAAAGATACTTTTGTACCTGTTTCCTTCAGCATCTTCACAAGGTCCTTTGCTGTTGTGGGATTGATTTGCACTTTTCGCACCAAAGTACGTTCATCTCTAGGAGACAGAACGCGTCTCCTTCCTGAGCGGTATGACGGCTGCGTGGTCCCATGGTGTTTATACTTGCGTACTATTGTTTGTACAGATGAACGTGGTACCTTCAGGCGTTTGGAAATTGCTCCCAAGGATGGACCAGACTTGTGGAGGTCTACCATTTTTTTCTGAGGTCTTGGCTGATTTCTTTTTATTTTCCCATGATGTCAAGCAAAGTGGCACTGGGTATGAAGGTAGGCATTGAAATACATCCACAGGTACACCTCCAATTGACTGAAATGATGTCAAGTAGCCTATCAGGAGCTTCTAAAGCCATGACATTATTTTATGGAATTTTCCAAGCTTGATGTTTTTTGCGACTGCAATTAAAGAACCTTTCAAAGTTCTTGACATTTTCCGGAATGACTGACCTTCATGTCTTAAAGTAATGATGGACTGTCGTTTCTCATCGCTTATTTGAGCTGTTCTTGCCATAATATGGACTTATAAATAAATCACAGACAGTGTCACCAGCAAAGCACCATCACACCACCTCCTCCATGCTTCACGGTGGGAACCACACATGGGGTGATCATCTGTTCACCTACTCTGCGTCTCACATAGACACAGCAGTTGGAACCAAAAATCTCAAATTTGGACTCATCAGACCAAAAGGACAGATTTCCACCAGTCTAATATCCATTGCTCGTGTTTCTTGGCCCAAGCAAGTCTCTTCTTCTTATTGGTGTCCTTTAGTAGTGGTTTCTTTGAAGCAATTCGAACATGAACGCCTGATTTCATGCAGTCTTCTCTGAACAGTTGATGTTGATGTGTTTGTTACTTGAACTCTGTAAAGCATTTATTTGGGCTGCAATTTCTGATGTGCAGTTAACTCTAATGAACTCATCCTCTGCAGCAGAAGTATCTCTGGGTCTTCCTTTCCTGTGGCGGTCCTCATGAGAGCCAGTTTCATCATACCGCTTGATGGTTTTTGCAACTGCACTTGAAGAAACTTTGAAAGTTCTTGAATTTTTCCAAATTGACTGACCTTCATATCTTAAAGTAATGATGGACTGTCATTTCTCTTTGCTTATTTGAGCTGTTCTTGCCATAATATGGACTTGGTCTTTTACCAAATAGGGCTATCTTCTGTATGCCACCTCTTCCTTGTCACAACAAAACTGATTGGCTCAAATGCATTAAGAGGGAAATAAATTCCACAAAGTAACTTTTAAAAAGGCACACCTGTTAATTGAAATGCATTCCAGGTGGACTACCTCATGAAGCTGGTTGAGAGAATGCCAAGCGTGTACAAAGCTGTCATCATGGCATATAGATTTTATATATTTTGATTTGTTTAACACTTTTTTGGTTACTACATGATTCCATGTATGTTATTTCATAGTTTTGATGTCTTCACTATTATTATACAATGTAGAAAATAGTAAAAAATAAAGAAAAACTCTTGAATGAGTAGCTGTCCAGAATTTTGACTGGTACTGTATATATACACTAAATACACTAATACAAAAGTATGTGTTGTATGTGTTGACCCCCTTCAAAATTAGCCACACCTGTTACTGACAGGTGTATACAATCAAGCATACAGCCATGCAATCTCCATAGACAAACATTGGCAGTAGAATGGCCTTACTGAAGAGCTCAACGTGGCACCATCATAGCATGCCACCTTTCCAACAAATCAGTTCTGCACATTTCTACCCTGCTGGAGCTGCCCCGGTCAACTGCAAGTGCTGTTATTCTGAGGTGGAAATGTCTAGGAGCAACAATGGCTCAGCCGCAAAGTGGTAGGCCACACAAGCTCACAGTACAGGACCGTCAAGTGCTGAAGCGTGTAAAAATCGTCTGTCCTCGATTGCAACACTCACTACCGAGTTCCAAACTGCCTCTGGAAGCAACATCAGCACAAGAGCTGTAAGCAGGGAGCTTCATGAAATAGGTTTCCATGGCCGAGTAGCCGCACACAAGCCTAAGATCACCATGCGCAATGTCAAGCATTGGCTGGAGCGGTGTAAAGCTCGCCGCCATTGAACTCTGGAGCAGTGGAAATGCGTTCTCTGGAGTGATGAATCACGCTTCACCATCTGAATGCATAGTGACAACTGTAAAATTTGGTGGAGGAGAAAAGGGAAAGGATGTATTCAACTGAAATGTGTTTTCCGCATTTGACCCAACCCCTCTGAATCTGAGAGGTGCTGGGGGCTGCCTTAAATTGTCATCCATGTCTTCGGCGCCCGGGGATAATGGTCTGGGGCTGTTATTATGGTTTGGGCTAGGTCCCTTAGTTCCAGTGAAGGGAAATCTTAACACTACAGCATACAATGACATTCTAGACGATTCTGTGCTTCCAACTTTGTGGCAACAGTTTAGGAAAAGCCCTTTCATGTTTCAGCATGACAATGCCCCTGTGCACAAAGCGGAGCCCATAAAGAAATGGTTTGTTGAGATCAGTGTGAAAGAACTTGACTGGGCTGCACAGAACACTGACCTCAACCCCATCGAACGTCTTTGGGATGAATTGGAACACCGACTGTGAGCCAGGCCTAATCGCCCAACATCAATGGAATTAGAAATTGGACCCAGGGGTAATAAGTAATCCTCCCATCTACATTCAGCCCCACAAGAGAAAGAGAGAGAGAGAGAGGTTTCACATTCAAATTCTATCCCAAATTGGGCACAAGTATTTACATGAGTTGGTGGGCCTATTCAAATCCGTTAGACACCGATGAAATACCTCTAACCATTCTACTCTGTTTTGCACATTAGATTTGCATCACTGTCAATACTATACCTCTGTCGGTGGCAGTGCACCGGTACTTGGAAAACACAGATATTAAAAAAGAACATGCATTCACAGACAGGTAGACTGCCTGTATCAGGTAGTATCACAGGTAGACTGTAGACTGCATGTATCAGGTATTATCACAGGTAGACTGTAGACTGCATGTATTAGGTATTGTTCACAGGTAGACTGCATGTATCAGGTAGTATCACAGGTAGACTGTAGACTGCATGTATCAGGTAGTATCACAGGTAGACTGTAGACTGCATGTATCAGGTAGTATGACAGGTAGACTGTAGACTGCAAGTATCAGGTAGTGTTCACAGGTAGACTGTATACTGCATGTATCAGGTAGTGTTCACAGGTAGACTGTAGACTGCATGTATCAGGTAGTATCACAGGTAGACTGTAGACTGCATGTGTCAGGTAGTGTTCATAGGTAGACTGCATGTATCAGGTAGTGTTCACAGGTAGACTGTAGACTGCATGTATCAGGTAGTGTTCACAGGTAGACTGTAGACTACATGTATCAGGTAGTGTTCACAGGTAGACTGCATGTATCAGGTAGTGTTCACAGGTAGACTGTAGACTGCATGTATCAGGTAGTGTTCCCAGGTAGACTGTAGACTGCATGTATCAGGTAGTGTTCACAGGTAGACTGTAGACTGCATGCATCAGGTAGTGTCACAGGTAGTGTTCACATTTTTCATATATTCCTCTAATCCCAGTGCCTCATAGTTAGTTAGCATTACCTAACACACACATGCACAAACAACCAGAAACATCCACACCATCGCCATCTACTAGGCTAGGGAGACGAGCAATTAGCTGGGTCATTGTTCCCTGGGGGAACCTCCAACCAGATGGATCACACAGCACTAATGGAAGGCGACAGGAGGAAATGAGTGGGTCACAGTCTCCTGGCACAGCTGCTCATTTAGCCAATAAAGCACTAAGGGGGGTGGTGGTGGTGCATCATCACCAGACACCAGGGCGGGAGAGGAGAGGAGTGGGCATCATGAAATGTGATGAGATGCAATCGCCCATTGACATCATCAAATGCCCCATTTTTGGTTTCACCTTTCCACATGCTTTCTTGGACTTTGGTATCACAATGCAATTCACCTCACCAGGTAGTAACCAAACCAATCCCATGTTGTCTGGACACAAATTCCTGTTCCTAACCCTTCCGCAAGAACATCACTGTATGAAAGGACTTCTGGTAGAATTGAAGTGTTTGTCCACTGTTAAAAATCATTTAGAAAGCTGTATAAAAGGACACAAATCACAGAGTACAACTGGATGAAATGTTCCTTATTGAGTACAACTGGTTATGGACCTCTACTCAGGTGTGTGTGGGGAGGGGGGGGGGGGGGTACAGGGGTGCACAGGTTGTTCTTGATGCTGTGGACTGAAGGCATCATTTACATAAATTTGTGTTGTAAGCCTATTGCATATGTACAACAATTGTAAAATACACAGTAGACAAGACCTTAAAGTGCCCCATCTAGGCCAGGATGTGTTCCACACAGTGGATTCTCTGGGAATGGAATGCTATATTTTAACGCTCACTTTAATCTGTATATGTAATAATTGTTAAAATGGTGCTGCTGTAGCCAATCTTATTCCAATCCACATGTGCGCAGGGCCCTGGACGCCCATCACAAAGAGACAGATTGTTACAGAAGGCCAGATGATGGAACACTGCTGAATAGTGATGATGATTTATTGTACCGAACAACCAGCGTGTCCAGTGCTTAGAATATGTGGGCTAAAATGTAACCATAATAGCTCTTTAAGCCTTTTCTCTAAGACAAGAGATAACCAATGATAATTGACCTAAACTATGGGTCAAAGACATGCTTCTGCTTTGGAAGAATTATGCAAAATGACAATGTGGCCACACCCCTTATGTTCATGCACAGTAAATGATAGGCCTACTACTGGTCTATTCGGTTGATATTTCACAGAGAACCAAGACTGGTAAACTCATATTAAGCACATTATATTAGCGTCATTGGATTGACGTTCGGTATAATTTTCTAGAAATCTAAACAAATTCCTTGCATTGAATGTGAAATCCATTTTAAGGTCAGATAGCAGCACAGACAATGTTATACAGCCCTCCCTGATCAACAAATAGGTTGCCTACATCGGCCTTGCGGCGCAACTCAGACGGCTACTCCCTCACTGCAAGCAACAGTAGCCTAGGCTACCTACAAATGTATAGAGCTACTTGACATAGGTAGCAGTAACTTGATGAATTTAAGGCCCTAATTCGATTATTATAGCAGTGAGCCATGGGCATTCACGGTTAATGGCACTGACACCCTGACAACCCTGGCATTTTTCGAAGCCGCTAAATATGCAAACGCTTAAGGGGTTTTCTATTAATATAGTTTATCGTAATAATGTACAGCAAGTTATGCTATACGCAGATATAAAACAATTTGTACAGTGGGGATGTTTGTCCATATGTATATATTTACCAAAAAATACAGATGAAAAACTATTTCATCGAATGATGAGCATAGTCATGAATAGGCCCATCATCATCCAGCCATCTTACATCCAAGACAATTCTGACAGCATTTTATAATGGATGGCTGGCTACCTGTTAGTTAATGCTTCCGATGAGGTTGCTGGTCTTTCTCGAAAAAAATATCTGGATGCAATGTTTCAAAAAGGCTGGGGGTGTTTATTGGCCCCTTTTTTCTTTAGAAAACAAAATAGGGACAAAAATATGTAGATATTTTCAATATCCTCTCTGCTCCTTGTCTTCTAGATTCTTGCTCAGAGTATCTCCAATGTAGGCTGTACAAATAAATATTAAAGATCGAAGTACAGAGACACCATATCTCCGTTTGATTGGACCTCTTGAAAAGATGAGATCTGCTGTTGTGTTACCGTTTCCTCTTCAGAATGGTTTGCCTTTCTACGCCCGAGACCTTCATAAACTCGAAAACATCTTTGTTGGAGCGAGTTGAACACAATTGCAGTCTGTCCACGCATCAAAGAAAATGCACTGAACCTTATGAAATTAATAAATGGGGTTTCTATGCTCCGCTTTTCTCTTGATTGTATTTTTCTTGATCCTCGCTTCCTTCCTCCCTTGCTAGTTCGCGGATCTCTTCCTCCTCCCTCTCTCCTCTCACTCCCTCGCTTCGTAATGACCGCCGCCTCCTCGTCAAAAATGAATTATTAAATAAATTGCAAAACACAGGCTTAAGCTCTTGAGAGAAAAATATAAATACAATTTAAAAAAGGCTATCTTGCCGGAGGTACAGGAAACCCACCCATCGGTACACAAATAAATAAATAAAATAATAGCATGCAATAATGTATATTCACATGAGGTGTTATTTTATTTTTATCTCTAAATTGCAGAATTCTAATACATCTAACACAAGAACGTAATTTCAGATGAAATCTGCGCTTGCTAACGTTAAATCTCATAAACACGATTCAACCACACCCATTTCGGGCTGTACCATTTTAGAACCCCCCTCTGGTGTCTACTGGATACGGGTGGGATGACTGTCAGAAGGTCCTCGGCCTACTGCAGATTTAGATCATCACAGGGTCGCATTTGTCTACTCTATGATAACCCTTTCGCGTCTTAGTTATTGACTAATCAGACTGTCCCTCACTGCAATGTGCGATTATAGCGTTAACTACTTCCACTAGCCTATAGGAAAATGACTGCCCACCCACCAAGAACCACATAACTGTTGAAGTTGCTCCATTGGGCCTCAACTCATCACTCAGCATAGCCGATTTCTTACTTCTTCCCCTTCACTTTTTGATTAAACTACTTGTGTAATTAATACCTCAGAGTAGCCTAATTACTCTGGAGATGTAACTAAGGGTTCCTTTAATTATTTTTTATAATTAACAGATGTGTGTGTGTGAGAGAGAGAAAGTGCAAGGCCATAGGCTGGTGAGAGCTGCTGGGGTTTTTATCAAGCCATGATTTTATATTCATGATAGGAAGTAATCCGCTAATTTCGAAATCATCTGTCACATTTTTTTTTTTCTTTCGCTTTATTTACTGTCATTGACTGTGTGAACATTACAGTGCAATAGAGAGGTCAGAGGCCTGTGCGTACACACACACCACACAAACACACACAATATAGAATACACACGTCATTTGCATAATAATTATATTCTTATGGGCTATATTAATGCATTTTTAAACTGTCATTGAACTGTATACACCTTAGAGTGTGATAGAGAGACAGAGAGGTGTGCACATGCAAACACACACACACATACACACAGACACAAGCACGCACACACACAAACAAACACAATATGCATAATCAAAATTGTTCAAAATTGTGTTCCAAACAAACCAATGTTCAAAATTGGACCAAACAAACCAATAATTCTTATTTATAATAATGACCCCAGGGTAGGGGGAAACCTAGGCCTTCGATCAGTCAAAATGGCTGTTTCTTCAAAGAAAGACAAAAAAAAAGATTGGACTTTCTGAGATAATGCATTTTAATCAACAAAACAATAACAAAAAAGCTCTCAATTTCTACATAAGTATGCTTACTCCCAGCTAAAACAATATTTTTTTGGGCGGGCTTTCCCCAGAAACCCAGTGACTGGTTTTGGTTGAATTGGTGTCGAGACCTGCCATAGTCTGTGGATAGGTGAATGATCAACACACATCTAAAGGGAACGCATGATTTGCTTTCTTTGACACTTTGTGTGTCAGTGCATTCCAAAAAGTAATTGGAAAAGCTGAAAGGTGTGCTTTGAAGTTCAACATAATACAGTAGACTACCTTCTTTGGGTCTGGTTGCAGTGCACTCTGTTTCAGACAAAGGGGTTATAGGGCTTGTACATGCAAGTTAGTGAAACAGCAAGGCAGCAATATTAGAGGCAGGGACAAGCATCATCCCCCTACACAAAGTAAGGCAATGGTACATCCCACCTGCCCTGTCCCTCTGCAGGCCCCATAAGGGACTGTAGTAAATGAGGATAGGTTGCCTAGCAACAGCAAGGGCTTGAGCAAAGAGATGGACACAAGGAGCCATACATCCACAGATTGAAAAGACGCATGCATGCACATATTATACGTGCCACTAAAAATGTCTTACTTGAACTACTCATAAGCATACATCGTCAGATATTTTAGTTCCAATAGGGGTTCCCCTTAATCAGTGCAAAGTCCACACATAGCCCTTTTCTGCAGTCAAATGACCTTTAGTGGCCTCATGGGTGGAATGTCATTCATATTTTTCATAATTTCATAATGAATAAACATGTATTTATTTTTAATGCTGGATATACAGTGTAATATTGGCATGCAAACTCAAAATTATATATATTTTAACTCTGCAGTGCATTCGGAAAGTATTCAGACCCCTTGACCTTTTCCACATTTTGTTACGTTACAGCCTTATTCTAAAATGGATGAAATATTTTTTGCCCTCATCAATCTACACCCCTCTGCCCCATAATGACAAAGCAAAAACAGGTTTTTATTAAAAAGCAAAAACAATTACATAAATGTTTAATTACATAAGTATTCAAACTCTTTGCTATGAGACTCAAAATTAATCTCAGGTGCATCCTGTTTCCATTGATCATCCATCCATTGATGTTTCTACAACTTGATTGGAGTCCATCTGTGGTAAATTAAATTGATTGAACATGATTTGGAAAGGCACACACCTATCCCACAGGTAGGTCCCACAGTTGACAGTGCATGTCAGAGCAAAAAACAAACCATGAGGTCAAAGATATTGTCTGTAGAGCTCTGAGACAGGATTGTGTCGAGGCACAGATCTGGGGAACGGTACCAAAACATTTCTGCAGCATTGAAGGTCCCCAAGAACACAGTGGTCTCCATCATTCTTAAATGGAAGAAGTTTGGAACCACCAGGACTCTTCCTAGTGCTGGCAGCCTGGCCAAACTGAGCAATCAGGGAAGAAGGGCCTTGGTCAAGAAGGTGACCAAGAACCTGATGGTCACTCTGACAGAGCTCCAGAGTTTCTCTGTGGAGATGGGAGAACCTTTCAGAAGGACAACCATCTCTGCAGCACTCCACCAATCAGGCCTTTATGGTAGAGTGGCCAAACAGAAGCAGTAAAAGGCACACGACAATCCTCTTGGAGTTTGCCAAAAGCCACCTAAAGGACTCTCAGACATTGAGAAACAAAATTCTCTGGTCTGAAGAAACCAACATTTAACTCTTTGGCCTGAATGACAAGCGTCATGTTCGGAGGAAACCTGGCACCATCCCAACGGTGAAGCATGGTGGTTGCAGCATCATGCTGTGGGGATGTTTTTCAGTGGCAGGAACTGGAAGACTAGTAAGGATTGAGGGAAAAATGAATGGAGCAAAGTACAGAGAGAAAATGAAAACCTTCTCCAGAGAGCTCAAGACCTCAGACTGGGGTGAAGGTTCACCTTCCAACAGGACAACGACCCTAAGCACACAGCCATGACAACGCAGGAGTGGCTTTGGGACAAGTCTCTAAATGTCTTTGAGTGGCCCAGCCAGAGCCCGGAGAGACCTGAAAATAGCTGTGCAGCGAGGCTCCCCATCCAACCTGACAGAGTTTGAGAGAATTTCCAGAGAAAAATGGGAGAAACTCCCCAAATGCAGGTGTGCCAAGCTTGTAGCATCATACCCTGGAAGACTCGAGGCTGTAATTGGTGCCAAAGGTGATTTAACAAAGTACTGAGTAAAGGGTCTGAATAGTTATGTAAATGTGACATTTCCGTTTTTTAGGTTTAATAGATTTGCAAAAATTTTGAAAAACCTGTTTTTGCGTTGTCATTATGGGGTATTGTGTGTAGATTGGTGAGAAAGAAAAAACATTTTAATCCGTTTTAGAATAAGGCTGTAATGTAACAAAATGGGGCAAAAGTCAAGGGGTCTGAATACTTTTCGAATGCTCTGTATATGGTACAGGTGTCATCTTTTATTTTAAGCCCATAACCACGTGTGTGAGGTGTACACTTTTGTTTCAAAGTAGATTTGTTTGAGGCTACCAGGAAACACTCTGTGTGACCCTGATTTAGCCCACAACAGTACAAATGCTTTACGTAAAAAGGCATGGTTAGCTGGAGTAAATTCCAAAACTGGGTGACCGCTCTTATCTTTGGACCATAAAGCTTTTCCTGATTAAACCTTTAGATAAACACAATTGTGCATTTTGTGCTCCATTTTTTGCATGCAAGAAATGTCCGAAGTCCAAGAGGCTGATTTGATGTTCAATTCTTTGCTTAAACAGTGGGTGGCAGTGGAACATTTAACAAAACATAAAGACCACAATTGTCCTAAAATATAATGTGTTCCCATTTTAAGAGAATGTCACCTACTAGTCCTTGGAGCCGTTGTTGGGTCACATCAATATGAAGCTTTGTTCCTAAGGACACTGAATGCAAGGGTATGATAGGAATGGCCCGTGCCATGTATTTAGAGAGTTGGGCCAACTTTTAGAATCTGGAATATTGTTCTAGTTCTAGACATTCAGTTAAATATCATTGATGAAATATTCCTCATGTGATGTTAATGGGGAGCTAACATGGCTGCCATACAGTGTTGAAGTGTCATGTGTTGGATTCTGGCTAAACTTTGAACATTGATATATTAAAGACATGAAAGATCAGACGCATAAAGGAGAGATCTGTAGAAAGACCGAGTGGCTGTGGAATGTGCTGGGTGGACGGGAGAGAGTCACGGGAGTGCGATAGGTGATACGAGAGGACATCTGTGGATTAGGCGATGGAGGGGTTGCGGTCAAGAGGTCAGGTCAGATCTCCTAAAGGGAGAAATAATGGTTATTATATCATGTTACCCTCTTCCTGTGGAACCATAAGATGTAAGGATTGGAGAGCAGGAGGAGTGTCTAAACTGGAGTATATATACTTGTGATGATGGGAACATGTCTTTGTCTGAATTACAGCTGTAACGACCCTTTGGGAAGAATTAAATTTGGTTAAGCTTCTCTAATGTCCGTGAGTTATTTACTCTGAAAAATAAGAACCTAACACATGTAAATGTATCATAATACAGAAACTGCATTGGCCCAGCTTTCTAAATATATGGCTCTGGGAATGGCTAATTCCAAAACAAATGAACAGAGTCATTATTGGCCACATAGGCCACATAGTTATTTAACAACGATCTGGAAAATTGTGACCTTAAAAATAAGCAATATTGAAGACGACCATTCATTTATTGTCAAGTTTGGAAGCCATTCTCACCTGGAGGGATTAAAAAACATGATATGACAGTGTCATAGTCCATCAAATAATGTTTCTATGTGATATTTGAGGAGCTAGCTAGTTATGTTAGGTGCATTTGGGCTTTTTTGAAAGGATATAGAGAATCTTACCTATCATTCTAGACTCGTAACATCTGACCCTCTGTCAGTACTAGACCTATACTATACTTTCCCCTATTTTAGCTGTCTCTCTATGCTGTTATGTAAGTAATGCTGGTTAAAATGACTGTATAGTCATTGCACGACATGGGGTCTGTCTGCCCTCTGCTAGAACTACAAGGCCCACAAAGCTCCTCCTTCACTGTACCACATTTGACGGCATACCTAAGCGACACACAAAAGTTGATGCATGGTGAGGCGTGCCAAATACATCTCATTATTGTAATCATTATTTGAATATTCGATGAGGGTTGTTGACCTCAACCGCTTGTATTCAATGGAGAGAGTTGCTATGTTACTAGCCTAATTTCATAATATGCATTTCATAATATGCATAGCCATCTCGAGATAACTGTTATAAAGTGTTTTTTCTCAAAGTTGCCGGGACGACACGTGTCCTACTTATATCAGTACACTCTTAACAATTAAAAAATTAGGACATTTCTATTTGATCAAATAAATCTCACTTAGCAAATAGGGCTCCCGAGTGGTGCAGCGGTCTAAGACACTGCATCTCAGTGCTAGAGTTGTCACTACAGACCCTGGTTTGATTCCAGGCTGTATCGCAACCGGTCGTGATTGGGAGTCTCATAGGGCAGTGCACAATTGTCCGGGTTAAGGTTTGATCGGGGTAGGCCGTCATTGTCAATAAGAACTTGTTCTTAACTGACTTGCCTAGATAAATAAAGGTTAAGTAAATAAAAAAATAATCCATTCATTTTTTTGTTGACCAAATTCGACACTCATTGACCTCCATTCAAAAACTCCTTGCTTGGTGGGAGAAACAACGAAAAACTGCCACCTGCTGGAGGGAGAGAGAATTTCCACCGAGTTGGGCGTCTCTCTTCCACTTCTTCTCTGGGTGAGTTTGCAAACAAGAAGTCCAAGAAACAGGATATAATCACAGATACAACAATGAGCCAGATATTTCACCGGATGAAATATTTGAAACATCTGGTCGGCATTTCAACTCCCTACCAAATATGGTGATGAGAGGAAGCCCAGTGTCAAAAAAAGAGAGAGAAAAAAGGAAGCCTAGTGGCAAGCAGTGGAAGAAGATGTGGCGAAATGGGATTTTGGCGGACATTCTGCAAATGAATTGATGAAACATTTGATCTCCACACAGTTTTCTGTTTCCAAAAGTAGAATCTGTAACAAAACGAGTGGACTGAGTTTTGTAGACTTTACCCTTTGTTTCTAAAAATTGCATTGTTTAGAAGGAGCGCAAGAGCGAATTGAGTTATTGCAAACGCGCACTTCACGGCGTAGGCGTTCCCCAACGGAAATATGCAAATAAATGCTAGAACGCACAAATAGGACCTCGCTAGCTCGTGCTTGGCTCTGCCGACCCCCTTGCTTGTTCTGCCCACTATGATTAATTTGCTCCCATTTGAAACAATAGGCTCTGGTCTATTATAAAAAATGGGTTAGTTATAAAAAATACATAGACTTTGCTACGCTACTAGCCTCATCGACTGTGCCGTCGGGCACCAGATTGATTATAATATATGACGTGTTTAGCTGTATGCGTCAGCAAAGCCTGGGAAGAGGAACGCGCCCATAATCTGCGCAGAAATGTTTTGGGGTCTTCAGGAAGGAAGACCATTGCAGGGATTAGGCCTACTGGCCGCAAATGTTCCCTCTCCCAGGCCCCCGAGCCTGTGCAGGGATGTGATATCGATCGGTATGTGACTGAAGGAGTGGGATGCGCTATTATTTATTTTTGTTTTTTTATAAGTAATTTTTCCTGGAATATTTTTTTCCCTAAATTCACTACTCCGTACAGTAGGTGGCGGAAATACAGTTTATAGTTGTGGACCACAATTTGTAGTCTGTCTGGTTGCCATAAAACCTCAGAGAAGAAGAAAGGTGAGCTAGCAAAACATTTAACACAAGTTATTACCACGTTTTTGAATAAGAACATCCGAGAAACAAGTTGACTCGATGTATGAGTAATTGAGTTGTTCAGTATGTTTGATTTAAAAACTCTTTAAAATGACTGTCACTTGTGTATCATGCCAGAGCGGCTTTCTGGACATTTAACGTTCGCAGGCTAAGTAGCGGAGTTACGTAGCTAACGCAGTTGCTAGCTAGCTACCTTGCTTACAAAACAAGGACTGAATCCTGAGCCTCTTGTTGTAGCTTGCTTATTAGAACTGTTGGGAAACGTCCCATTACTAGCTAATCACTACCATGAGTCTGACGATGGAGGCCAGTGTCTCTTTCCTTCAATATGAACTTGCATCGACCATCGAACGGGCAGTAAGGTGTGCTGTTGAAACCGTTTTAAAGGAAACTGCCAGGGTAGTCGGCATCAAAATGACCGCAGCTCGGACTGCTGCTGCTGAGTCTCATCGTGAGAACCAAAGTTTGAGAGAGAGACTTGAGCTATCGGAGGGTGAACTCAACGCTGTACGGTACTACATGACAGCAGCCGAGAACAACATCAAACAGTGTTTACTCCTTAATCACAACCATCCTAGATCAGGTACTTTAGGTCCTGGTACGGGGAGTCCATCCAGCATGCTGAACAGGGGCACGACCCGTGTGCCCAAGTCGTTTCGAGCCTCATCCACACGATCCCAGTTTTCGAAGTCACTCCCTAGTGTAGGTCTTTGCTTACCAACAGTGCAGCATGAATGGCCCAGGAGCAGCTCAAGCTTGAGAGGAATACGGACATCCTCCTCCACTGTCTCTTGCTCCAATTCTTCACAAACATCCAAAGTGCCACAAGTAGAGGTTGAAAGCTCACCTCAACACACTGAGGAGGATGCAGAGGATCAATTCTACATCACGGATGATGGAGTTGTAGAGAAAGGTAGGCTTACGCCGGACACAGACATCAATACTTGCATGCACTCAATAAGTGAAAAGTCTCCTGCTCACTGGTCATGATGATGTCATTCATCTCTTTCAGAGTACAAAGTCAGGGCAAGTGGATTAGAGGACTCTAGAAGAATTCCACGCGAGCAGGAGGGGGATACAGTGGCAGTAGAGGTCCCTCACAGAACCTCTATTACCAACTTTGAATTTGAGATGGGTCCGAGTCACCCAGCAGGCAATGTGAATGACCTGGGCCTGATCCAGGTGCTGGATGAGGTGCAAGAAGTCAAAGGAACAGTTAAAATTGAAAACGACCCTGAGTTACCTAGTATGCTGGAGTCACAACTCCCTGAATCATCACAACTGCCGCCACAGATGCCAACTCACATCGATAACCATGACAATGATGGTAACTTCATGGGCTTTGTCCCACCTATTGTAGAAGGCCCTGGTCTTGTTGGGGCTTTTGAAGTCAGAAGGGAGAGCTCAGATAAGGTGCATCGCTGCAACGTGTGTGGCCGGGGCTTCCGTCGCTTCTACTGTCTGAAGACACACCAGCGCATTCACACGGGTGAGAGGCCATATCCTTGCAGGTATTGCGAGAAGCGTTTCCGCCACCTGGACAGTCTGCATAAGCACCAACGCATCCACACTGGGGAGAGGCCCTACCGCTGTGCCCAGTGTGGCTGCTGTTTCAGGGAGCTGGGCCAGCTCAAGAAGCATAGGCTGACCCACTCACCTTCTCCCACCACACCCCACCCATCACTGTCTTTACTTCAAGCAGGGCCCTCCTACACATGGCCACACCACCACTCACAGTCCCTGGATTCCTGATCAGGATGGATTTGGTACACATTCATACACACATTTGATAAATGTGATTATTTGTGTTAAGGTCATCCTAATCAGAAGTTAATATTATTAAATTGACAATGTAGACAAGCTGATTGTGTATAGAGTCATATTTATTCTCTTTTCTACTTGTTCACAATTTTCTTCATTGGCATTAAAAGGGTGTTCATTATGTTGTCAAAGATATGAGAGGTTTGCAGATTCCACCTGGAAAGGTTCATACAGCCATTTTGCATCAAGGGTTGATTTCCATTTACTTTAAAAATATGATTTTTTTGTATAAAATGGAAATACAGAATACTTGAGCTGAGTTGGGATCACAATGCAGAAATCATTGGTGTGTTTTTGTTGGTATCACATTGCCATTATCAACAGTTTAATGCCATAAATAGCCCATAACAGGGAAGTGATATGCATTTTAAATTATTATTCTGGTGTATTGTTTTTATATGGAACTGTGTGAGTTAGCCTGTTCATTTTGAACAGCAATTACATAAAGTTTTTGACAATTTACCAATAAAAAGTGACACTTTCACAGTATTATTTGATTATTTTGTTTAACCTCTTTGGGATATGTGTTTCCCCCCCTGCGGGATGGTTGAGCTAATGTGATTAGCATGAGGTTGTAAGTAACAAAAAAAAATCCCAGGACATAGACATACAGTTGAAGTCTGAAGTTTACATACACCTTTCCCAAATACATTTTAAAATCAGTTTTTCCACAATTCCTGACATTTAATCCTAGTAAAAATTCCTTGTCTTAGGTCAGTTAGGATCACCACTTTATTTTAAGAATGTGAAATGTCCAAATAATAGTGATTTATTTCAGCTTTTATTTCTTTCATCACATTCCCAGTGGGTCAGAAGTTTTCATGCACTCAATTAGTATTTGGTATCGTTGCCTTTAAATTGTTTAATTGGGTCAAACTTTTTGGGTAGCCTTCCTCAAGCTTCCCACAATACATTGGGTGAATTTTGGGCTATTTCCCCTGACAGAGCTGGTGTAACTGAGTCAGGTTTATAGGCCTCTTTGCTCGCACACGCATTTTCAGTTCTGCCCACAAATTTTCTATAGGATTGAGGTCAGGGCTTTGTGATGGCCATTCCAATACCTTGACTTTGTTGTCCTTAAGCCATTTTGCCACAACTTTGGAAGTATGCTTGGGGTCATTGTCCATTTGGAAGACCCATTTGCGACCAAGCTTTAACTTCGTGACTGATGTCTTGAGATGTTGCTTCAATATATCCATGTAATTTTCCTGCCTCCTGATGCCATCTATTTTGTGAAGTACACCAGTCCCTCCTGCAGCAAAGCACCCCCACAACATGATGCTGCCACCCCCGTACTTCACGGTTGGGATGGTGTTCTTCGGCATGCAAGTTCCCCCTTTTTCCTCCAAACATAATGATGGTCATAATGGCCAAACAGTTCTATTTTTGTTTCATCAGACCAGAGGACCTTTCTCCAAAAAGTACGATCTTTGTCCCCATGTGCAGTTGCAAACTGTAGTCTGGCTTTTTAATGGAGGTTTTGGAGCAGTGGCTTCTTCCTTGCTGAGCGGACATTTAGGTTATGTTGATGTAGGACTCGTTTTACTGTGGATATAGATACTTTTGTACCTGTTTCCTCCAGCATCTTCACAAGGTCCTTTGCTGTTGTTCTGGGATTGATTTGCACTTTTCACACCAAAGTACGTTAATCTCTTGGAGACAGAATGTCTCCTTCCTGAGCGCTATAACGGCTACGTCGTCCCATGGTGTTTATACTTGCGTACTATTGTTTGTATAGATGAACGTGCTACCTTCAGGCGTTTGGAAATTGCTCCCAAGGATGAACCAGACTTGTGGAGGTCTAGAATTTTTTTTCTGAGGTCTCAACTGATTTCTTTTGATTTTCCCATGATATCAAACAAAGAGGCACTGAGTTTGAATGTATGCCTTGAAATACATCCACAGATACACCTCCAATTGACTCAAATGATGTCAATTAGCCTATCAGAAGCTTCTAAAGCCACAACGTTCTTTTCTGGAATTTTTCAAGCTGTTTAAAGGCACAGTCAACTTAGTGTATGTAAACTTCTGACCCACTGGAGATATGATACTGAGTTATAAGTGAAATAATCTGTCTGTAAACAATTTTTGGAAAAATTACTTGTGTCATGGACAAAGTAGATGTCCTAACCGACTTGCCAAAGCTATAGTTTGTTATCAAGAAATTTGTTGAGTGGTTGAAAAACGAATGACTCCAACCTAAGTGTATGTAAACTTCCGACTTCAATTGTATCTGAAATGGGCAGAAATCTTAAATTCTTGTTAATCTTACTGTCCTGTACAATTTACAGTAGCTATCACAGTGAAAGAATACAATTCAATTGTTTGAGGAGAGTACAAAATTATGAACTTTGAAAATGTAATAATAAACCAATTAGGCACAACATTTTGAACAGATATGCAATGGTTCATTGGATCAGTCTAAAACGTTACACATACACTGCTGCCACACTGGCCAAAACCTAAATGGGGTGGATTAATACATTAGGACCTTTCTCTTGCATTTCAAAGATGATGGTACAAGATATTTTAACAGATCTTATGTGTTATTCTCCTACATTAATTTCACATTTCCACAAATGTCAATGTGTTTCCTTTCAAATGGTATCAAGAATATGCATATCCTTGCTTCGGGTCCTGAGCTGCAGGCAGTTAGATTTGGGTATGTCATTTTAGGTGAAAATTGAGGGAAAAGGGTCAGATCCTTTTGAAAAACAACTTCTGAAAGGGACCCAAGACACCAAGTTTATTCATAATCTTAAATATAGTTATTACAATATTTTCTACATATCACAAGATGCAGAGAACTATACACCTGACCTTTGCTGTCTGGCTTTGCTCATCTGGGGCCCTGTGTTTTGTACAATCGTGACTAAACACAGGGCCCCAGATGAGAATTACACCCAAAATTTAAGCAGTTGTCTATGGATGGTGGTGGACCGTCTGACATAAGAAAAAGGGTACCATGTGATTAATAAAACTAAAGATTAAAATCCAAGCATGTCACATGATTGCGCAAAACACAGGTCTCTAATCATTCGTGACATATATTTGTGGTATTTTCACCCTCCCCTTTTTGACAGTCACATGAACAGTTTATACTGTCCCGTGACCTGCACCGAACAAATAGAGGCGGCAAGTAGACAGCATCATATCTGCAAGCTGCTCAATGTCTATGGGCATATGTAGAATACAGATGTACATTTGAATTACATCTGTTTAGATTTAGGCATTTCTGTTTAATATCTTATGCGCTATTGGATAATATGTATGTCGCCTATGCTACCTATGGCCAGTAGTTTTCAAATCTACTAAAATCAACTATTAACTAACAAAACACGCATGTGTTAATGCTGTTAAATTACGTCATCATTTAGCTGTGAACTAATACGCGGGCAGTCTCAGAGACAGAGGCCGACTGAGGAGGTTTTTAACAAGCGGAAGTGCGCGCGCTGATTCTTGCTGACGGAGTTGAGGTGAGTTTCTGTTTTCATCTGGCTATACCTACCATACGGCATTATCGCAAAGCAAACAACACAATAAACAAATGTTTTATCATTAGTCAAACTACAAGTTTATGGAATTGCGAGGTTGAATTGTAGAATGACCTCGCTGAGAACCACTGTGTATCGCCGTTTCACTTCCCCTTTGTGGATACATGAAATTAAACATCAATTCGATACAATCGCGCAACTCTTAACGTTGCATGACCTTGAAGCATCATGTTTATGTAGAATGTCTGATGCTTTTCTGGTGGCTCATAGTTTTATTTAAAACCCTCCGCTCGCCCCTTCTATTTGAACCTGATTTTTTTGTTGTTGTAAACATAAAGCCATACTGTGTTTTCAGGAATATGTCCTTTTGTCAGCGTTGCTACGAACTTATACAAATAATGACTCCATTTAACAGGGTTACAAAAGGTTCAGGGGACGTCTGAACCATCTAAAAACAAAACGCTTCTGCTGAAAGCCATGTCTAATGAACACACACCCCTCCTCGCCCATGGGGTATGTGGTCTGTCAGCAGACAATGCAGTGTGTGGCATAGGGGCGTCAGAGGGCACTGGGGAGGCCAGCACTCCTAATGCTGTACCTCGAAAGCTCAACACCTTCTTCGGGGTGATGGTGCCCACTGTCCTCTCCATGTTTAGCATTGTCCTCTTCCTCAGAACTGGTGAGTGCAGCATCTAGATGTCAGACAACTACAAATATAGGCTGTGAATGTGGAATTTATTTACAGTGCGATGTGCAGTGATGCTTGCTGATGGTCAGAAACTGCTGTTGGCTTCAAGCTTTGCTAGATTATTTTTTTTAAAGTGTGTGTAACTGTGCATGCATGTGAATGCATTAGGTTAATATATTGTGGTCCTGTAACAAGACTAATACTGTGTAATGATGTCTCCTATAGGGTTTGTGGTTGGTCATGCGGGGCTCTTGCAGGGTCTTGTGATGCTGCTTGTTGCCTACACCATTATCTCCCTCACCATCTTGTCCATCTGTGCTATTTCCACCAACGGTGCTGTGCAGGGAGGTGGGGCCTATTGTATCCTTAACACCGGTTTGTTCTCACCCCCCAAAAACATTTTTTTTTTTTTAGCAATTGTTTTTTATTCCTCTTAAGTATTAGTGCAGTTTAAAACAGCTATGCTTTTACTATTAAATCTTGATGACAGTCTTTACAGTAATTCTAGCCCTTATCTTTAAGGAAAATTTCACCACGATTTGAACATCATTTTCATAATCTCCAACACCAACCCAACATCGTGAAAATGGCGGGATTCTATGTTTTGTAGTCAAAAAGATAACCGTTTCTGATGACATCTGGACATGGTAAAGACATGGTGGACCCCAAGAAGAGTAGCTACTGCATGTTCAACAGCTAATAGGGATCCTAATAAACTAAATGAAACATCATCTGATGCATCCAGGCCCAGATTACCTAACAGACACGAAGGGGACATGCCCCGAGGCCCCCGACCTCCAGGTGTTTTGTGTTTTCCCAAAAATATTTTTTTGGGGGGCCCTGGAGGTAGGTACCCTGGGCCCCGGGCCCCGGAATGCATTAGTCCAGCCCTGTGTGCATCATATGATTTAACCAACTGAGCAGGTTGCTATGCTGACTTTTGCCTGCTCATAGTTTTAAAACCACATGATTTTACTCCAGATCAGTGATATTTAACCCCTTGACCTTGTCTGCCAGTCATGATTAGTCGATCTTTGGGCCCAGAGTTTGGAGGAAGCATTGGCCTCATGTTCTTCCTGGCCAAAGTGTGTGCATGTGGAGTGTATGTGCTTGGTCTGGTAGAGGCACTACTTGACATATTTGGTCAGGATCCAGGTTAGTTTTGACATTCTATAATTAACAGCCCAATACTTATAATTCCTAGCATGCATGCCATGTTTTGTGGTACTGCTTAAAAAAAATCTACTGAATGTTTCTTAGAAGGTTGGTGCCTCATGCATTCAAAGTAGTCATTCCACAATGTGTCCATCTGACATCTTATCAACTTCTATGTCCCACTCCCACCTCAGCGTCCTCCTCTGCGTTTCGAGTGCTTCCCCAGGGCTACTGGTACACAGTGCTGTACTCTTCCATAGTTCTCCTGCTGGTTCTGATGGTGTGCCTAGTGGGCGCCCACATTTTCGCCCGCACCTCCTTCCTCATCCTGCTGGTGGTGACCATCTCCCTTCTGTCCATCTACATCAGCCCCCTGGCGCTGACCACGCCCCTAAAGTTCCTCATCACCCACCAGGGCCCTGGCAACCAGACCCTCACCTACAATGCCAGCTACACAGGCTTCAACGGCACCACGCTGAAGGACAACCTGGGCTGTGAGTACTGGCTGCCTGGAGTCAAAGGTCAGGGGGGGACGGTGCGATAGTACTTAGGTGCACTGTATAGGGAACAGGGTACTATTTCAGATGCATTCTAGTTATAGTAAGCCTTGATAGGGAAGTTGAACTGGATGTGTAAAAAGTCGTTAGTTTTATGGTTTGAGAGAGCTGTTGTAGAAATAGTGTTCTTCCTCTTTCTTATCCTTAGCGGGCTACACTGTGGACTACAGCACTGGTAAAGTCATGTCATTCGCCACTGTGTTCGCTGTCATGTTCACCAGCTGCACCGGAATCATGGCCGGAGCCAACATGTCAGGTACTGTCCACACACATTAAAACTCATGCCAGCTGGTGGATATTACAACTACAAATAGTTGTCATTAACAACTTTCCATATGCATTCTGAATCAAGGTAATGGAATCTTTTAGTTCCAGGTGCAAATCCACTGTAACCAATTACCCTGAGACTCCGATTTAGTTTTACTTTAAAATGTATGCCAAACAAAAACCATTGATTTCAAAGTTTACAACTCTACACACAATGATCACGTTTATATATGTACATCTTCTTATTCATTACTTTATACATACAAATGTAAAGGAGTCATTGTGAATTTGTTAGATATTACTGCATTGTCAAACTAGAAGCACAAGCATTTTGCTACATCTGCACAGTTGTACAATTTTCTATGGAAATTGTTAAAAGTAGTCTTGTGTTTTGTTCAACTTGGAAATCAATGTGTTTTTGTTTGGTATACATTTTAAAGTGATAAATCTGAGTCTTAGCATAATTGTGTTACCATAGAATTGCCCTCCATTACTTCACATCTCATTTAAGTGTCACGTAGACTCTAACTTGACATGTTCCACCATCTTCCCCTCAATCTGTTGTCTGTAGGAGAGCTGAAGAACCCCAGTGCTGCCATTCCCAAAGGCACCATTATTGCAGTCCTCTACACCTTCATAGTCTATGTCCTGCTCTTCATCCTGGCCAGCTCCACATGTGAAAGGTCTGAATGGATGGGCTGTTATTGAGGCTTGGAATGGTTGGAACTCTGTCACCCATCTAATTTTCTCATAATTTAATACCTGCATATTAATCATACTGAAAACAATGTAGTTTAATACAGCCAACTAATGAATGTCTTTTGTTTAGGACCCTGTTGGCTCAGGATTACGGGTTTTTCCAGCGTATAAACATCTGGCCTCCATTTGTCACCATCGGGATCTATTGTTCTGCCCTGTCAGCAGCCATGTGCTCTCTGATTGGGGCGTCCCGGATCCTTCACGCCCTCGCACTGGACCAACTCTTTGGTAAGATGTTGTTGAACAAGTTTCACATTAAAAGACAGGCTATTTCTGCAACAGAGTAAAGGACATGTTTTTGTTTAATATAAAATAAAGAGCATGCTTTGATGTTGTGTTATCCATAGGTTTTCCATTGGCTCCTGCTGCTATCACATCCAGCTCAGGCAACCCATGGGTGGCAGTGCTCTACACCTGGGGGTTGGCACAGGTGAGGAGAAGTGATGGGTGTATCGTATTTAGCTATGCAGTACAACTTTTAAAATTCTACAGGCTCTGAGACTGTGTCTTTGGTGTGACTGTGTAGTGTGTGGTGTTTGCAGGCCAGCTTAATGCCATAGCTGGCCTGGTGACAGTATTCTACCTGCTGGCCTATGCTGCTGTCGACCTGGCCTGTCTGGCTCTGGAGTGGGCATCGGCCCCCAACTTCAGGTAATCAAACACTAGCATCATGCTGTACAATCTGTTATAAAAAAAGAAGACATTGACCTTATTGTGTGATGATGCTGTCCTTAGTGAAGTAGTGTTTAACTAGAATACTTTTGACCATCAATGTCCAGTTTTCACCTGTCTTTCACCTGTTTTACCTGTCTCCCTGTCTTCACCAGGCCCACTTTCCAGGTGTTCTCCTGGCACACGTGTCTGCTGGGCATCCTAAGCTGTCTGGTGATGATGTTTGTCATTAACCCGGTCTACTCCTCAGCCAGCATCGTCCTCCTCTTACTGCTGTTGCTTTTCCTGCACTACAGATCACCAACCAGCAGCTGGGGATACATCAGCCAGGCTCTCATCTTTCATCAGGTACCCACACCACACACACAGACGTGCCAGTACATACAAACACACACAGTGGGGCAAAAAAGTATTTAGTCAGCCACCAATTGTGCAAGTTCTCACACTTAAAAATATGAGAGGGCTGTAATTTTCATCATAGGTACACTTCAACTATGACAGACAAAATGAGAAAAAAAAAATCAGAAAATCACATTGTAGGATTTTTTATGAATTTATTTGCAAATTATGGTGGAAAATAAGTATTTGGTCACCTACAAACAAGCAAGATTTCTGGCTCTCATAGACCTGTAACTTCTTCAAGAGGCTTCTCTGTCCTCCACTCGTTACCTGTATTAATGGCACCTGTTTTAACTTGTTATCAGTATAAAAGACACCTGTCCACAACCTCAAACAGTCACACTCCAAACTCCACTATGGCCAAGGCCAAAGAGCTGTCAAAGGACACCAGAAACAAAATTGTAGACCTGCACCAGGCTGGGAAGACTGAATCTGCAAAAAGTAAGCAGCTTGGTTTGAAGAAATCAACTGTGGGAGCAATTATTAGGAAATGGAAGACATACAAGACCACTGATAATCTCCCTCGATCTGCGGCTCCATGCAAGATCTCACCCCGTGGGGTCAAAATTATCACAAGAACGGTGAGCAAAAATCCCAGAACCACACGGGGGGGACCTAGTGAATGACCTGCAGAGAGCTGGGACCAAAGTAACAAAGCCTACCATCAGTAACACACTACGCCGCCAGGGACTCAAATCCTGCAGTGCCAGACGTGTCCCCCTGCTTAAGCCAGTACATGTCCAGGCCCGTCTGAAGTTTGCTAGAGAGCATTTGAATGATCCAGAAGAAGATTGGGAGAATGTCATATGGTCAGATGAAACCAAAATATAACTTTTTGGTAAAAACTCGTCGTGTTTGGAGGACAAAGAATGCTGAGTTGCATCCAAAGAACACCATACCTACTCTACTGTGAAGCATGGGGGTGGAAACATCATGCATTGGGGCTGTTTTTCTGCAAAGGGACCAGGACGACTGATCCGTGTAAAGGAAAGAATGAATGGGGCCATGTATCGTGAGATTTTGAGTGAAAACCTCCTTCCATCAGCAAGGGCATTGAAGATGAAACGTGGCTGGGTCTTTCAGCATGACAATGATCCCAAACGCACTGCCCGGGCAACGAAGGAGTGGCTTTGTAAGAAGCATTTCAAGGTCCTGGAGTGGCCTAGCCAGTCTCCAGATCTCAACCCCATAGAAAATCTTTGGAGGGAGTTGAAAGTCCGTGTTGCCCAGCAACAGCCCAAAAACATCACTGCTCTAGAGGAGATCTGCATGGAGGAATGGGTCAAAATACCAGCAACAGTGTGTGAAAACCTTGTGAAGACTTACAGAAAACGTTTGACCTCTGTCATTGCCAACAAAGTGTATATAGCAAAGTATTGAGATACATTTTTGTTATTGACCAAATACTTATTTTCCACCATAATTTGCAAATAAATTCATAAAAATCCTACAGTGTGATTTTCTGGATTTTTTTTTCTTCTCATTTTGTCTGTCATAGTTGAAGTGTACCTATGATGAAAATGACAGGCCTCATCTTTTTAAGTGGTAGAACTTGCACAATTGGTGGCTGACTAAATACTTTTTTTTGCTCCACTGTATGGGCCAGTTCCTGGGTCGTGTTCAGTAGAGAAAATATTTTGCAATGGGGAAGAACTACCTGAACTTGTCCAATTTAGAAAACAGATTTTCATTTTCTGATGCAAAATGTTTTTCTACGCTGTTTCCTACTTAACAGGACACTGGGGTGTGTCACTGCTGTCATACTTGATGCTTTGAATCTGGTTTCCACCCATTCCACCTCTCTTGTAGGTGCGTAAGTATCTGCTGATGCTGGACGTGAGGAAGGACCATGTGAAGTTTTGGAGGCCCCAGGTGTTGTTGATGGTGGCCAACCCTCGCTCCTCCTGCCAGCTCATCAACTTTGTCAACCAGTTGAAGAAGGGCGGGCTGTTTGTTCTGGGACACGTGAAGCTGGGAGATCTGGGTAATATTATATGGATGGTGACGGGAGTTCTGGTACCAGCGGAATCGTGATTGACTTACAATAAATGCTTGTCATGTTTATGACCACATGAAACCTAAAGCTTCTACTATTTGATACAAAAATTAGTAATCTACAGTAAGTGTGATATTCCTAGAAATATGACATTTCTATTCATAGACAATTCATTTAACATTTCATGGAAACTAGTCAGGCTCTTCTTTTGTTTGGGAATCAAGGCAGTCCAGTCATTCAGCCAGCCTCTCATCTGTGTTTCAGACACCCTGCCTTCTGACCCTGTCCAGCAGCAGTATAACTTCTGGCTGAGTCTGGTAGATAAGCTGGGGGTGAAGGCCTTCGTGGATCTGACTCTGTCCCCCTCTGTGAGGCAGGGAACACAGCATCTGCTCCGTATCACTGGCCTGGGTGAGTTACATATCCTCCTGCTTACCATTCTGGGTCGTATTGTTGTCCAGTTGATTTCTCCTCTTCACACACAACGGTGTCAGGAAGAGTATTGACACGACATATTCATTATAATATTACTACTTTGGAAAATGGAACATAAAACAGTTTTACCCATCAAGCAATATACTTTTTAGTGCATTTGATTATCCTCCTCCACTCTTATCTCTTCAAGGCGGCATGAAGCCCAACACTCTGGTCTTGGGGTTCTACGACAGCTGCACCCCTGAGGACTACTTCCTCCAAGACCCTGCCTTCTGTGAGTCAAAAGGGTCTGGAGGGGATGATTTTGGGGTGGATCTGCCCTCTCTGCAAGCCCACTTCCCCCCGGTCCGCCATGTGGAGAGCCCACGCTGGCTCACGTCAGAGGAGTATGTGGGAATCATCTCGGATGCCATCAAGATGAGTAAGAACGTGTGTCTTGGCCGCTATTTCTTCCAGCTGCAGGGAGAGGGCATGGGGACCAAGACGGACGGGGCCACGAGGATCATCGACGTGTGGCCCCTCAACCTGCTGCAGCCGAGCAGCACGTCTGCAGCCTCCGTGGATGTGTGCAGTCTCTTCCTGCTGCAGATGGCGTGTGTTCTCAACATGGCCAGCAGATGGCGCCATGCCAAAATGAGAATATTCCTGTGTGTGGAGGCAGAGTCCAGCGACCAGGGTTGGATGGTTAAAGAGGAGACCTACCGGGAGCTGTTGAGGAAGCTGAGGATCAGGGCCTCCATCAAGATAGTGCCCTGGGACTCTGTGGTGCAGCTCTATGGACAGAAACAGACACAGGACCCAGAGCTGGAGGGCCTGACGAAGCCGGCCCAGGCCCTTTCAGAGGACTTCCAGTCTGCAGTCAACAGGATGCTGATGGAGCACAGTGCTGAGGCAGCTGTCCGCTTCCTGTATTTACCACGCCCCCCTGCTCACTCCAGCCAATCACACACATATCTCAGTCAGTTGGAAGCTGTGACTTATGGTTTAGGCCCAACCCTCTTGATTCATGGTCTCACCCCAGTCACGTGCACTGAGCTTTGAGTGTCACTGTATGTTTATGGGATCAAAATGTCATGTAATTAACTTCATCCTGAACATGATAGAAAGGACAGTCTAAATGCTTACAATATGAGCTACTTTACATAACATACTTTTTAGTTAGAAAATAAACACACAGGCACACTACACAACGGGACCTATAAGTATAGCTCTGTTCCCTGGGCATGTAGTTTCACATCTTGTATTGTAACTCATTGACACATCCACTCATTTCTCAAATGAACACATTCAACACCTAGTCAGTCACAGTGGTACCTACCTACTTTCTGTAATGTATTTATTTGTTAACTGTAATTTAATGGAGTACTTGTCTCATGCCGTTGTGTTGGTTGGGTAATAATATAAGTACATTTATGTTGTGCCTAACATAGCAGATGTAGTTTTCATAAAAAACCTCTGCTCTGGAATTGACCGTGTGGCCTGAGAGTGACACTGATTCAGTGTGAGTGAATGTTACATGTCAGTAGATCAAATGGTCTGTTCTGCGGCACAGGACCAAAGAAGAATCATATGATAGGTTGAATGTTGATGGAGGGAAAATGGATTCTGAAATAGAGAAAGGGCAACATATGCTAACTAGCTATGGAAACTAGAATTTTGTGTTCCTTGTGTTCTTTTATTTGTTATTTGATGCTGGTACAATCGCTTTCCATTGATCCCTTTTCCCAGTGTATTCCTCTTCAGATTGTGACCCAGTTTGGGAGAGCTCACGAGTGTCTTTGGACCAAATAATCTCTTAGGATTTTGGGTCACTCACCAATTGGTCGTGCTTGAAATGCTGCTTCTTCGGACTACTCTGTGGTCCATGATGGAACATGAATTCAAACTTCCTGAAACCGCTATGAACTACATTAGTGCCTAATGCTTGACAATATTGTCATAATACACAAGCATTAAGCCACTGGCAGGCAGACTAAATATGGATTGCTGATATATTTAGTCTAATTTATAATGCATCACCCTTCTACCAAATGCTAAGGATCATGCCATTCATTTGTTACTTGGGAAAATGATTTCTATTTTTATGCTGTCTTGCTATGCTTTTCTCATGGACAGATTTGGAAACAGAATGTTACTGCAAGGAGTTTGGTCTCCATGAAAACAATTATTATTAATTTAGAGGCATGTAGTCGGCGCTAAATGAAAGCTTACACATTTCACAACTTGTGGTGGGATGTTTGTGCTAAAGCAGAAATAGTTTCCTCTTTACAGTCCTATGAAGTTACTGTATATTTCTGACTCTGCTCAGAATGTACTGTTCTCAGGTTGTGCCACACAGACTGTTCTCTAGAGTCTGTGGACTGATCAGTGAGTGCCAGACAGGCTGCTTGTGAGTTAATAAGGACTCTGTCCAAGCAAATGACTCAATAGAAAATGTCAAAAACCAAAGTAATTACATTAAATGTTTTTATAACATACTGTTTCCTTTACACATATGTTACTCCGTAACAACAATTTGATAGTCATTTGTGAATGGGTTGGCAAAAGGCAATAAAATAAACAAAAGTAACTGTCTCTATTTATTTCTAAGAAAATCGAGATCACAAAAATGACGTTACGGTTGATACCAAAAATTGTACTATGTTAAAAGTCCAAATCAACCAGAACATGTTTAAGCGTTCAGTTATGTTGGAGTCTATATCCCTAATATGTGTATATAGCTAGAACATGTACTATAGAAACCTGTTTGAGAGTTGCGTCTCCCACAGATCATACTCTGCTGCACTCAGGCTATATAGTTCATGATGGATTTGGGGTCAGCTTGTTTACATCACATCAACATTACACAATCTCTTTCCTATTACCAATACCTTTCAATGGCAGTCGATGCAAAAACAGTAACATTGATCAATTAGTTCCCTACATATGAAGTAAAACTTCTCATATCAATTTCCAATATGACCTCTTTAAAGCACTCCTTAGTCCTCTTTGCTCGCAGAACGTTCTGTCATTTCATCAATTTTCTTCTCCATGCTCGTTGCAAATTTCTCTGTCTGCTTCACACAGTAGGATGAAAGGCGTAGCCAATCAGGGAAGAAAATGGACAGAGCAATGTTCTGTGAGATGGCAAAGAGAGACCGAGATATTTACAATCACATAAAATAGTCTAATAGGATATTCTGCATGGCTCATTTTTGGCTAAGGTAACAAAAACGTTATAGAGTAGTTTGTTTTGAATATTTGAGTGGATAAGAGAAGTTCCTACTTGAAGAGCGTGAGAGACACAGCCGCTGATGTAGCTAGAGTGACCCACTGTGTTCAGAGCTTCACGGGCAAAAGCACTGGCACTCTTCAACAACAGGTTGGGGGGGCAAGTTGTGGGTCATGTTAGTGGACACCATAAAGGGAGCCACACACTAAAGGAGAGGAAATTAAGAAAGCACAAGCGATTGGAAGAAACACAAAGATGCAAGGAAGGATACTGTAACAGGAGTGCAAGTGATACAAAATTCTTAAAGTATTTTACCTGAACTGTTATTCCCTGTGACTTGTACTCTGAATTCAGAGATCTGGAAAAATATGTCACAAAAATCTGCCAAGAAAAGAATGGATAACATTGATCCTCTGTAGCTGTTATAGAGCATGTCACTGACAACACCAGGATAGTGGGTTTGATTCCCGGACCATCCGTATGTAAAATGTATGCATGCATGACTGTAAGTCGCTTTGGACAAAAGCATCTGCTGAATGGCATATACAGTTGAAGTCAGACGTTTATATACATCTTAGCCAAATACATTTAAACTCAGTTTCACAATTCCTGAATTTAATCCTAGTAAAAATTCCCTGTCTTAGATCAGTTAGGATCACCACTTTATTTTAAGAATGTGAAATGTCAGAATAATAGTAGAGATGTATTTATTTCAGCTTTTATTTCTTTCATCACATTCCCAGTGGGTCAGAAGTTTACATGCACTCAATTAGTATTTGGTAGCATTGCCTTTAAATTGTTTAATTGGGTTAAACGCTTCAGGTAGCCTTCCACAACCTTTCCACAATAAGTTGGGTGAATTTTGGCCCATTCTTCCTGACAGAGCTGGTGTAACTGAGTCAGGTTTGTAGGCATCCTTGCTAGCACATGCTTTTTCAGTTCTACCCAAACATTTTCTATAGGATGAGGTCAGGGCTTTGTGATGGCCACTCCAATACCTTGACTTTGTTGCCCTTAAAGCCATTTTGCCTCAACTTTGGAAGTATGCTTGGGGTCATTGTCCATTTGGAAGACCCATTTGTGACCAAGCTTTAACTTCCTGACTTCCTGTCTTGAGATGTTGCTTCAATATATCCACATAATCAATCTCCTCATGATGCCATCTATTTTGTGAAGTGCACCAGTCCCTCCTGCAGAAAAACACCCCCACAACATGATGCTGCCACCACCATGCTTCATGGTTGGGATGGTGTTCTTCGGCTTGCAAGCATCCCTCCTTTTTCCTCCAAACATAACAATGGTCATTATGGCCAAACAGTTCTATTTTTGTTTCATCAGACCAGAGGACCTTTCTCCAAAAAGTATGATCTTTGTCCCCATGTGCCGTTGCAAACTGTAGTCTGGCTTTTTTATGGCGGTTTTGGAGCAGTGGCTTCTTCCTTGCTGAGCGGCCTTTCAGGTTGTGTCGATATAGGACTCGTTTTACTGTGGATATAGATACTTTTGTACCTGTTTCCTCCAGCATCTTCACAAGGTCCTTTGCTGTTGTTCTAGGATTGATTTGCACTTTTCACACCAAAGTACGTTCATCTCTAGGAGACAGAACGCGTCTCCTTCCTGAGCGGTATGACGGCTACGTGGTCCCATGGTGTTTATACTTGTGTACTATTGTTTGTACAGATGAACGTGGTACTTTCAGACGTTTGGAAATTGCTCCCAATGATGAACCAGACTTGTGAAAGTCTACCATTTTTTTCCTGAGGTCTTGGCTGATGTCTTTTGATTTTCCCATGATGTCAAGCAAAGAGGCACTGCATTTGAAGTTAGGCCTTGAAATACATCCACAGGTACACCTCCAATGGACTCAAATGATGTCAATTAGCCTATCAGAAGCTTCTAAAGCCTTGACATTGTTTTCTGGAATTTTCCAAGCTGTTTAAAGGCACAGTCAACTTAGTATATGTAAACATCTAACCCACTGGAATTGTGATACAGTGAATTATATGTGAAATAATTTGTCTGTAAACAATTGTTGGAAAAATTACTTGTGTCATGCACAAAGTAGATGTCTTAACCGACAAGTCAAAACTGTAGTTTGTTAACAAGACATTTGTGGAGTGGTTGAAAAACAAGTTTTAATGACTCCAACCTAAGTGTATGTAAACTTCCGACTTCAACTGTACAAACACAGTATACAGACAGACAGACATAGTACACAGACACAGTACACAGACAGCCATCTTCACAGCCAGATCTAAGTGAGCTTTTTCCTTTGTTTTTTTCCTTTGTTTTTATTTGTATATCATGAAAGAGATATTTTTTTAAAGCTTTGATGTTACGCTTGTTGAAATGATCGGACCAAGGTGCAGCGTGGTAGGCGTACATTTTATCTTTATTAAAAATTAACACCTAAAAACCAACAAAAGGAAAACGAATGTAACGTTCGGTAGGCTACACAGAGCTGTACAACAACAACATCCCACAAAACTAAGGTGGCAAAACAGTCTGCCTAAGTATGATTCCCAATCAGAGACAACGATAGACAGCTGTCCCTGATTGAGAACCATACCCGGCCAAAACATAGAAACAAAGAACATAGAGTTTCCCACCCGAGTCACACCCTGACCAACCAAACATAGAGAATAAAAAGATCTCTACGGTCAGGGCGTGACAGTTGAATAACAACATTTGACTTGTCCTATCCCCACATTCTTTATCTTTTTAATAATAATTTAAGAAAAGTTGTTATATTACTGTGACCTTTGATGACCCCATGTCAAAAGAAATCCCATAGCTTTTTATCTATGCTGGTTGTTAGCTTGCATAACTGATAATTGTATATTTGTAAGGGACACTTCATGTTTTATGGATAATATTTACATTTACAGAGTGGGTGAGCTCCATTCCTGACAGACTGATCAGATTCAATTTTAGCCTCAGAGCTTGATCACATTCATTCGCATCCTCAGAGGCTGATAAATCAGGATCCTGTCTTGTAGGCTGTTTCATAGGTAAAGCTCCTTGCAGGCAGATTAGCATTCAGTGCATTATGTATATCATCAAGATTGGGTGCGCTCTATTCCTGGCAGGATGATCAGATTCAATAGTAGCCTCAGAGGCTTATAAATCAGGATGCTGCCTTGTAGGCTGTTTGTAAGGAACCCTTCCTATGAAACAGCCTACAAGGCTTTTTGCTAACTGGGTGCTCATTGCCTGATTCATCAGCCTCTGAGGCTACTATTGAATCTGATCAGCTGCCAGGAATAGAGCGCACCCCCTCTGGATTATATGATTCAGCCTAAAAGCACTGAGAGCTATTCTGCCTGCAAGGAACCTTACCTTTGAAACAGCCTAAAAGGCACCCTAGTCAAAAAAATCCTATAGGATTAGTGATTTTTCCAATAGAATCCTATAGGATTCTCGCAACCCTATAGTATTTGTGTCACCTCTAATGGAATCCTATTTGAATCCTATTGGACTACTTCTTTCCTATTGAAAATCAAAAGTAGTTGTATTAAACCCTATTGGATTCTCGTAATCCTGTAGGATTTTGTGTCACCTCTATCAGAATCATATTGGAATCCATTTGTACTACTTTTTTCCTATTTAAAATCAAAAGTAATCCTAATGGATCTTATGGGATTCTCGCAATCCATAGTGTGTCACTTCTATCAGAATCCTATTGGACAATCCCCCCCTATTGGAAATCAATCCTATTGGATCCTATAGGTTTTTGACTTGTAGGATTTTATCACCCCGATTAGAATCCTATTGGATTTTTCCCTTAATTAAACACGTTAAATTAATATAGTTTGTTGTCATTTGTTCCAGTACAATAAAACAACATTAATTGCTATATGTTCTTTGATCAGAAACAACAGTTCTATAGTCATTTCAGTTTTATTCACCATAAAATACTATATACAGTGTTACAATACCACAATATTTGGGGTGGGGGGGGGGGGGGGGGGGGGGGGTAGGAAAATAAATGTTTAGGAACAGGAACACACAGATATGAGCTTTTCTTTCATTTAATAAATGAAAATAAAAACCTAAAGATAATGAGACCCCCCCCCCACCAACTCTTTCCTTCCCAGGGTTGTAGAAACCCCCCTCCCTCCCTCCCTTCCTCCCTCCCTCCCTCCCTCCCTCCCTCCTGGATGTAACTACCAGTGCCCATCTAGTGACCTCTTGGGACACCTGATCCAGGTGTTGTAAAAACAATAAATGAAGACATAGGATTGACATCAACTTGACATCAACTTCATCTCTATGCTGTTTGGCTGTAATGCCACAGCTTTTTGACACAAATGTAAACAACCTTGCAGACAATCTCAGTAGGTTTAACAGCTATTGTTGTTGCAGTTGGAACAATAACTTTAATGTGTGATGCAGATGCACCAGATGCAAATGTTTACTCACGTTGTGTCACTTGGACCTCGGGGGGGATGGAGCTGCATGAGATGGCTACTGTGCTAGGGGTTTCACCAAGTGGCAAGGGTGGCAGTTCAATATTGGTCACTTATGATGTTATTACAGTTCACATGTGTCCACTGTCCCACCTTGTTAGGTAATTGTCTAAGAGGTTTGGAGGGTGGGTGCTCCACATGTTAAGCAGCCAAGGTAACTATAGTCTATAGCCACGTTTTGGGGATAAATCCTTTAAAATGTAATGTAAATATCTATACAATTCCAATCGACAAAATGCATAGAAATTCAATAGGAGAAAAAAAACATTGAAATCCTATAGGATCCTATAGTATTTCAATTCAATGAGCCAATTAGAATCCAATAGAAAAATCATATCAGATTTTGGAAGCAGCCCTATTGGACTCACATGGGATTATAATCTATATGATTTATATAACATAATCTAATAGAGAGTTTTTCAGTGTGCAGGAGTCTGGTGCTGGTGCTGGTCTAAGCTCCTGACGCTGGACCTCCTTGATGACGTGTGTTTGATCCCTGGCTCGGCTGACTGTCTGTGCCCTTAACCACTTCCTGTTCTCACATCTGTCCTGTCAATAAAAATGATTCTAATCTCACAAAAACACATTTGACCTTAGTCTAAAAATCCTATAAGATTCCAATAAAAAAAATCCTATTAGAATCCAAAAGAAAATCCTAGCAGATTTTAGAACCCGTCCCATTTGACTCCTATAATCATATAGGATAGGTTCCAAAATCTGCTAGGATTTTCTTTTGGATTCTAATAGGATAGGATAGGATTTTTAATAGGATTTTTGGACTCGGGCAGAATCCTGATTTATTAGCCTGTCAGGAATGGCACTCACCCACTGTAAATCAAAATATTATCCACAAAACATGAAGTGTTATATACATATCAGTTATGCACGCTAACAACCAGCATAGATAACAAGCAAGCTTGCTTGCTAGCTCACAAGACTAGCCAAGTTAGCTGCTTTATTCCTTGCATGCGATTGGTTGTGGCCTTAGGTTCAGCACCAAGTCTGGAAGACAGGGGAAGACAAGCCACCAAGCCTGGAAGGCAATTTTTTACAAACTGTAATTGGCAATGGCAGTAGAAGTAACTTTTTAGGTTTGTAGAATTTTCATTTAGATTTGGACAGAATTTTAATTAACCACATGACAATTTGAGATGCGAAGACATTATTATAAATTAAATGAATCTGTTCCATGAAAATGTGCATATGAAAACCATAACTGGCACACATATCAGTAGAAATGGTAAGATGGATGGCATTCCACACGAGAAAGTTTACCGACTCCTTGTGTAGCCTATTACCGGCAACTTCAGGAGAGTAATGGCAGAATCTACAAAAGCCAGTAGGAGTGGGAGGAGAATGGCCGGGATATCTGGCTCCCTCTTGAGTAATGTGTGTGTAATTTCATCAAACAGTGAGTTTAAAGTGTCAGAGAAGCTCAATAGTTTATTTTATTAAAACACATAGGGTATTGTCTATATATGGAAAAATAGACGTTTAACATTTTCGACCAATCAATTTTTGAAAGAACAGACGAAGCACTGATGGCTTGACTGCTTTTTGTGAGTGTTGGCTCACTTGACCGTAGTGTAAATATCACAGTAGCCTCTAGCCAGTAAGCAAAAACTATTTAACAATCCAAGCAACTTTTCTTCTAAAACATAGCTATTACACAGTTGAATAATGCAACCAAACCATATTTCACTCTTGAATAATGCCACAATTCACAAGCATGTGCAGATAATTAAAGGGTTTATTTTCTCTTCTGTACACATTAGCTGACAATACACAGCTAACTCCTGCTAGTCAAGCAGTCAAGCAAAGAAACATAAAAAATACAGTTGAGATTTAAAGGTACGGTGACAATTTCAGAATGTTACAGGCTGTTATTACAATTTCAGGTAAAAACTCAATAAAACAAGTCCTAAAATAAGGAAAATGTATGTACATTTAAGCTGTTTCAAAATCATTTCTCTGCTGTTGCAATTTGTACTGTAAGTGTTGGCTCAACAATAAAATTCTGTTTACACTGTCCTGCTTAGAGGGGGGCAATTGTCCAGCGAGTGTCATGCGCTACTTCCGGAGGTGGTGGTTGAGACGTGACAAGTTTGCAAGTTTACATTGCAGTAATATGTGTGTATATGTGTGTATTTTTGAGCAAAGTCTACTAATTGTGAAGTCCCTCTAAGTTTGTTTCACAAAGCCTATATTTACGGAGTTAGACCATACAGCTGGCTGACCCACTTGATTTCAGCAGCCTGCTCCACTCTGCTCTGCCCTGAAACACTCATCTGGATTTATGCAACAGGCAGGCCCCTGGAAGTCCTGGCTGTACTCACCTTATGGCGACCTTAATACAGATACACTGGTTCTGCCCATTTAATCTTGCTGGGAATCAGTACGACCTCTGATTTACTCTTAACCTTACAAAGAAGTACTGAATCTTTAGATGCCAATTGTGTCCCGATGGTGCCTTGAACATGAATGTAGGTCCCTAGACCCTCATTGTGACCCTTTAACAGTTAAACAATTTCCCTGTAGTTCTACTCCAACATTGCATGTCAGTATATAATTGCATTGTTACTTAACTGTATAATGTTCAACCTACATAATGAATTACGCAAACTCACTCAAACAATCACATGTAGTTTTAGCCTGCTTATTCGTTTTCGAGTCATTCCTCATAACCTACAGATGCCGTATCTTAATTTGGTCATCCATTTGTTGCAGGAATTTTCCTGCAGCAGGAAATGCAAATTTGCAGTCTATTCAAGCTTTAAAAAAGATTCTAAAGTTTGTAATTTGATTTGCCCTAAAAATGCATAGCTCCTAGAATAGCTCCTATTACTTCATTAAGATCTTTGATGGAGTCACCCGATCAATATGAGGGGGGATGGGTGATGGGGGCTGTCTGCCGTGTACCTAAGCTGCTTTCGTGTTCCTTCCTTCTACAGGTCTGCTTAATAGCAGCCAATTGATTAATTCAATTTGACTGAAAGCTTAGAGAAAAGGAGAGAAGATGAAAAGAGAAGGCAGTCCAAGACAGATCATCCAAGGATTTTTGTAACCAAACCCATTGTCAATTGACCATGCCTTTGCCTACTACCGCTCGTCAGCCTTTTACTGTTCTCTGATTTTAAAGAGCGTTGCCTTCCAATGTCACTTTGCACTATTTGCTACTGCTTCACTTTGTGATGTAGATGGATGTGTGTAGAGTGTAGATGGATGTGTGTAGAGTGCATTGGTACTCTCATTGCCCTCGATGATCTGACTTTACAGTGCTATTACGAGACTGTATGAAGACCAAATTACACTTTGACCAGAGGCTCTTCATGTGTCAAAATAGTGTGTTCTCTCCTTGCCCTTCGGTCCTGGGTGCTCTCTCTGTGGTAGCTATAGCGAAAGGGTCAGTGTCAGGGCTTTGCTATCTGTGGGAGGCTCTATCCCTAAGTGTAACCTTGCTTTGAGGCGATCTCTGTCAGTGCTGTCAGCCTGTCTCACATACTGCTAAGAGGCTTGCAGGTAGTGGCCCAGTTTAGCAGGACCCCATCGGACTAATCTTATTAGGTCAACTGGACTCTTATCAATTGCGAGATAGAAGAGCACACAGTCATACAGACCATGTGGTTAGAACATGACACATGACACTTGTGATCATACAATCAGAAAGCTGTGTGAGAGCATTCTCATGATATGTGTGTGTATGTGTGCGTGTGAGATTTTTTCTCTCTAAGAAGCAGTCAATCACAGTCCAATAAACGGTGCCATTCACCCCACCCCTCTGGTTTTCCAGGAAATCCAGCTGTATAGCAGGCCATTTCCAGGTAGCCATGTACCTACCATGTACATTGCTGCATCTGTGGACTGGCCTGTGTCAAAAAAATTACATGTATTTTCAGCCCACTATGGGGACGGACCATCCCACTGGGCAAAAACTGGTTGAATAAACAAAAAAAATCCATGTCATTTCAACCCTAATTGGATTTGAAAACTAATCAACGTCAGGGAATTTCATATTATTTTCACCCACGTTTTTACCTAAATCCAATGACATGGTGATTTTTTATTTTTTTCATGTTGAATTCATGACAACTCAACCAAATGTAAATCCAAACTAGACGTTGAACTGACATCTGTGCCCAGTGAGATATGTCTGTTTACTGATAGCTTTATCACTATCACCTCCTTGAACATTGTCCTCTATATATAATGGCATATTATGAGAGGATTCTCACAAAACATCCTCTCATACTAAATACCACTTAAACAATACTAAAGCTCTCTACCTGTACCTTGCATATAAGCTGTTTTTCTTTCCTTAAGCCCCCCTCTCATCCTCAGTTGTCTCCTCTCTGCCATTATTCTGTAACCACCTGTAAATGGCACTCAGACATTACATGAACAATAGATTAAGTAAACAATGAATAAAACAAATGGCAAACTGTGTGATAGTGTAACAAAAGGATGCAATCAAGATCTTAAAGTAATTGATTTGGTGTGATGACAAAGGAAGCTACACTTATCCATTTCAGGAAGTGAAATCCCCTTCGCTATGTCTCACAGCCAATCCAATGGAATGGTTGTTAGGCGGTCGGGCAGAGCTAAAGAACAGGGGAGTGAACAAGGAGGGACACCAAACCAATCAAAGCCCATCAGAGATTCTTTATTGGGAAAAGGTCTGTCCTCTCCTCGACTCCTCCGTCCTCCTCTCCTCTCCTCCAGTGAAACGGAAACCGATAAGTGGTTGCCATATGTAGGAGAGTGTCAATCATTTTTTCTCTAGTGGAGGATGCTCAGGTGTATCATACTGCGGAAGAGTTTTGAAATCCACACACCCCCTTTGAAATAGCTGTTTTTTTTATTTAAATACGCTACTTTTCTTTTTATCAATAAAATGTCTAGCATAACTATACATTTCTTTACACGTATATTTTGGGATTCCACCTCTGTAAATGTAATTTGCCTGATGACGCCCTAGTGGCGAAGTAGTCTCATTTCATACAAGCGCATTTGTTTCTACATTTCCTCTCCTCGCCTCTTCTCCCCGATTACTTTTTACCTTTTTTGAAAGGAGGCAAGGAGAGGACAGAGGAGACGATGCAAGGAATCAAGGAAATCAAATTGAGGTTCTCCCCATGAGATTTGTTTTAGCATGCAATGTCTGTGTCCCTTTACCTTCTCAACACCTGATCAGTCTAACCACTAATGGGCATGTCCAGGTTTACGTTGGGTTATGGCAGCAGTCTGCACTGTTCGTCATAATGACGAAGACATATGTCGCATAATCCAAAACACGTAAGCATGCAAGCTTTCCTGCCTGAACCAACACTTTGTAGAAGTTGCACAGCTGTGCACAGGACATCTAACATCTTTCCTGCCTGAACCAACACTTTGTAGAAGATGCAGAGCGGTGCACAGGACATCTAACAGTTTTCTGCTCTGGCATGTTTAGTTCTAGTCGTTTTTCGGTCTGACACTGCCTCCTTGAATAAAACTTCCATTGTTACTCTGGCGTTGGTGGAAGCCACATTGTTACCTTTGAACTCTAAGTTCTTGTAATAAAATAACATTTGTTGTGTGACCCTGGGATAGGTAGAACACATTCCCTTACTTTCACCCTCCTTCCCTTCCTTTCTGATCCCTTCTTACTTTCCCTCCCCCACAAGCCTTAACTGCACTCTCAGGGCTCCAACACTGTTACTTATGGATTAAAAGCTAAAGCCAGTTGAGAAGTCAAAGCTTCCCTGTCCCCCCAGCCCTTCCCTACCCTTCACCTACTCTCTTTCACCAAGTATCATTCTATCTATTTGTTACCAGACTGGGTGAATCTCACACTTCTTCTCACATCCTGATTAGTCCCTTGCTCCTAGGTTTGGGGCAGGTCCCAGTCCAAAACAGGGGTAGTGACCACAAGGACTAAATTACAGGAAGCCTGTGGATTTGTTTTTAACAAGAGGATTCTAAAAACCAGAGGAAATATGTAAAAAAAATAATAATAATCCTTACTTGGATTACTATTCATTTTCAATTTTCATGCCAAGATACTGCACCTGCTCTACTGCTGAGTGTCAATCTGCTCATCACCTGGATTCCTGCCATTCAAAGACAGAGAGCATTGATATGGCACTATAGACAAACTACTCCAGGTCAGCAACACTTCCAATCAATATGATTTAGTTGTATTATGTTTCAGTACCGGGTAGGTAGCTAGTGTTTTCATTTCAGTACATTCCAACCTAACGTTTATGCTGTTGTGCTGTTTTATGTGGTCGGTGGTCAGTGGTTGAAATACTTACAAATGACTTAGAACTTCTCAGGATACATTTTGTGACATTTCTGGGCCCACCTGCACAAGTGTGTGATCAGCATAGGTGTATGGCCAATATCAGCTATGAAAGCTGCAGTGATATCAGGATAGCTGTATTACACCCTAGACTAACATTTCAGATTCATAGAGGAATTTGTTTTTGATTGATTCAATAATCCTAGAGTCACAGCGTCACATTTTAGTTGTAAGATCAGTAAATGTCCCCAAGAGACATTGTGCTAGATTTTACATTCTATATTTATCCAGAATTTCTTTCTTATAATTGTTTTCATAGCTTAAGTCCTCACAGCTAATGTCAGTCAATTGAAATCAATGGATTTCAAGTCATAATTTGATTAATATACAACAAACATTTTATATGATGCTTGTGACAGCCATGTAGCTTAGCTACTGTTTGTACACTGTGTGTTCACTGTATGTGCTGGCCAGGGTTGAGGTTAATTCCATTTAAATTCCAGTCAATTCAAGAAGTACACTGAAATTCCAATTCTAATTCTCTTTAATGTTTTTTAATAAGGAAAATGTGTAATTGGAATTTGGTTTAATTTCTGAATTGACTGGAATTGAACCCAACCCTGATGCTACCTGCAACTCACAATAAACTATAACTTTATCATGTTGAACACTCACCAAACTCAGAACAGGTCATGTTTTATCATGTCGGCAACTGAGGGGCAACCATCCATTTCATGAATTTACACTTTTGTCTTTTAGCAGAAACTCTTATCCAGAGTGACTTAAAGGAGGAATTAAGGTTAGGTGCCACGTTCAAGGGCACATCAACAATTTCCTTTACCTAGTCGGCTCAGGGATTCAAACCGGCAACCTTTTGATTTCTGGCCTAACCTATCCAACCTGTCCACATCATTTGCACATAGCTGTGTGTAGAGTTAAGGAAAGAGGGACAGTAAGCCTACACTTTTGCTGCTTAACCAATATACTACATACATAACACACTTTTAGCAAATAACGCTTTTAGTTTGAGCACTTTCATTTGAGAAATTAGCACTTTTAGTTTGAAAGTGAGAGGGCATGGGTCAAGGTGTGGGGACAGTGGTCTTTCCTTTCAAAATCCAGGTAACTCAGTCAGGGTTAGGGGTCAATTCCATTTAAATTCAGGAAGTATTCAGTTGAGGAAGTAAACTGAAATTCCAATTCCTATTTTCTTCAATGTATTTTCTGTTTACTTCCTGAATGGTCTGGATTTAAAAGAAATTGACCCCAACCCTTATCTGCACAGTTCCATTGATAGGACATGTGCTAATAAAAGGTCAGTGACGATCAAATCAAAGATGGTCTTCCAAATCCAGTTATGTCTGGAAATATTACAGTGAGATAGAGGCCCTCGCGGTGAGATAGAGGCCCCCGCGGTGAGATAGAGAACCCCACGGTGAATAAGAGGCTGACCAAGAGGTCACAGGGAGCGAGTGACTTCAGAGAAAGCGATAGGAACATGGAAGACAGATTTAGAGCCACGTTACATGGCCCCCACCTGTCACAGCCTCATAGCAGCTAATCTGATTTCCATTTGCATGTCACGAAAGCTGACATTGCAAAGAGCTGGGCATTGATTCAGCTATGGTTTCAGGGAACCCTGGTCTGAAGAGACAGATGGACAGGGACTGAGCTCCTCCAACATCACATTACATTCTTATTTAATAAGGATGATTTTTGTCCAAATATGTTGAGGCAGTTTTGAGAGTTTAGTGCTACAACACTGTCAGTCTTGTTCACCGGTGATTTGTCTTACATCATTACTTCATATGTATCATTACTTCATGCTTCATACAGTTGTCCAAAAACAGTTGGTAATTCAGTTTTTTTTTCTTGACATTGTCAAATTTTCTAATTTGGCACACAGAAACTAGATGCCATGAGTAACTTGGCCAAAAGGAATGGCACCGATAGGTGGTTCTGTTATAAGCAATCTCACTTAAACCCTCATATCCGCGTCCCCGTTTGATCTTGAAACTTTCAACTTTGTATTGATAACTGATCAAATTGCGTCAAGGATTCTCCTCCATCTTAGAAATTTGGGAAACTTTTGAAAAATGTATTCTCATGAACATGTCCAAAATTACACAAAATTCACTATGTATGCCAATGGTACATTTTTTTAAGTTGTGAGAAAAGCTAAGGGATCGTGTTAAGAGTTATTGATAAATCAGGATTTAAGATTTTACGTGTCCATTGAAATCAACTTCACAATGGCCCCTCAACTTGAAACTTTTTAGGGGTCATCAGACATTTGCCTGATGGCCCAAAATGGATTATTACGCTGCTCTATGGTTCGGCTACATACTGTCAATTCGGAAAGAATTCAGACCCTTTGACCGTTTCCACATTTGTTTACGTTATAGTCTTATTCTAAAATGGATTAAATTATTTTATTTTTCTCATCAATCTACACACAATACCCCATAATGACAAAGCGTAAAAACAGGTTTTTAGACATTTTTGCAAATGTATAAAAACTAAAACTAAAACTCACTTACATAAATATTCAGACCCTTTGCTATGAGACTCGAAATTGAGCTCAGGTGCATCCTGTTTCCATTGATCATCATTGAGATGTTTCTACAACTTGACTGGAGTCCACCTGTGGTAAATTCAATTGATTGGACATGATTTGGAAAGGCACACACCTGTCTATATAAGGTCCCACAGTTGACAGTGCATGTCAGAGCAAAACCAAGCCATGAGGTCGAAGGAATTTTCCATAGAGCTACGAGACAGGATTGTGTCGAGGCACAGATCTGGGGAAGTCTCCAGCATTGAATGTCCCCAAGAACACAGTGGCCTCCATCATCTTAAATGGAATAAGTTCGGAACCACCAAGACTTTTCCTAGAGCTGGCCGCCTGGCCAAACTGAGCAATCCGGGGAGAAGGGCCTTGGTCAGGGAGGTGACCAAGAAGCCAATGGTCACTCTAAACAGAACTCCAGAGTTCCTCTGTAGACATGGGAGAACCTTCCAGAAGTTCAACCATCTCTGCAGCACTCCACCAATCAGGCCTTTATGGTAGAGTGGCCAGACGGAAGCCACTCCGCAGTAAAAGGAACATGACAGCCCTCTTGGAATTTGCCAAAAGGCACCTAAAGACTCTCAGAACATGAAAAACAAGATTCTTTGGTCTGATGAAACCAAAATTGAACTCTTTGACCTGAACACCAAGCGTCATGTCTGGAGGAAACCTGTCACCATCCCCACGGTGAAGCATGGTTGTGGCAGCATCATGCTGTGGGAATATTTTTCAGCGGCAGGGACTGGGAGACTAGTCAGGATTGAGGGAAAGATGAATGGAGCAAAGTACAGAGAACATCCTTGATGAAAACTTTCTCCAGAGCGCTGATGACCTAAGACTAGGGTGAAGGTTCACCTTCCAACAGGACAACGACCCTAAGCACACAGCCAAGACTACGCAGGAGTTTCTTCGGGACAAGTCTCTGAATGTCCTTGAGTGACCCAGCCAGAGCCCGGACTTGAACCCGATCGAACATCTCTGGAGACACCTGAAAATAGCTGCGCAGTGACGCTCCCCATCCAACCTGACATAACTTGAGAGGATCTGCAGAGAAGAATGTGAGAAACTCCCCAAATACAGCTGTGTCAAGCTTGTAGCGTCATACCCAAGAAGACTCGAGGCTGTAATCGCTGACAAAGGTGCTTCATCGAAGTACTGAGTAAAGGGTCTGGAAACTTTTGTAAATTAGATATTTCCTGAAGAAAAAAAAATAATGCTTTATCAGTATGGGATATTGTGTGTAGATTGATGAGGGGGAAAAAATGATTTAATCAATTTTAGTAACAAAATGTGGAAAAAGTCGAGGGGTCTGAATACTTTCCGAATGCACTGTAATTTAGTCTGAGAATGCCATCATTGAAGTTGTTTGTGGTGAAGTCAAAATGAGGGTTGGTGTACAAAACAAAGTCATCAGCAAATTGATTTTCTCTAACCAATCAGAGTATCAAAGCCAATTACACATTTTCAAAATGCAGTTGTACCCACGTGTGTCATGGTTCTGGCCCAATGCATTGGTTTCTGGCACCAATTCCATTCTAGAAATCATCAGGGAGGTACTCAGATCTCGACTCATTGCAAAGAAGAACATTGCAGAGAAGAACAATGAACTTTTTTGACTATGTAACATTAAAGCTTAAAATAATAAGTCAAAATCTTCTTCTCATGGACTAAAAGTCAGATTCACTCAAAATTTGGTCTTAGGACTCATCACAATAGTCCCTAAAGAGTTTGAGAAAATAACATTGATGCACTCAAAGATGCCCGAACTGTACCAGAAGATGCATATTAGCACATACACTAATATGGAAAAATATGTTAAACAGATCAAAATAAATCTTCTCCTCATGAACCATACGTCAAATTCCCTCCAGATGTTGTATTTAGACTTGTGATTGCACATAAAGGAAGGTCGTTTCTACATGATAGGGTGCCTGCTTTGTTATCCAACTTGCTTTGTTATCTTGTGTACTTTCTGTTATCCTGTGAACCCTCTTCATTGCTCCTGGCAGCTATATTTTAATATGTTATGTAATAAACCTATATTAATGGTAATATAGTTCAAGTCCAATTATTATAGAAACAGTGCATTTCTGAGCCTCTGGTGACACTATAGCTCACCAACAAAAACAGAGTTTTGTCCTAGAAAATTGAGACAGTAAATAATACATGTGTCAATATTCTAATTTTGTTCTCTCTCTCCCTCCCTCTTTCTCATATATTCCTTGTAAGCAGTAATGGCTGGGAGTCCAGTGGTGACCTTCCCAGCTCTGGGCTAGTGTCCTACAGAGCGCTAGGGGTCAGAACACACACACACACACACACACACACACACACACACACACACACACACACACACACACACACACACACACACACACACACACACACACACACACACACACACACACACACACACACACACACACACACACACTTCCCTCCCTCACACTCTTCCACACACACAAACTCTACCCTCACTTCCAACCCTCCACTCCTCATCTGTGGTGTCTGACTAGATAGAAGCCCTGTAGGACAATGGCAACTCACAGAAACTCTAGTTTCCTCATCAACCTCTCCCACCACCCACGATGGACACAAGATCCCTCAATGAGGGAGAGAAGGAGACAAAGAAGGACAGAGGATACAGACCCAATGTACAGTACAACCCCCACATCTAAATCTGCAGTGCTACGCTCCAGAAGCTGGTGGGGCAACTGGCTTATGTTGCCCCTGCTGATGGCCACCTATCTACCGTGTGAGGCCTGGGGCGCCACTTTCACTGTGGCCGTAGTTGGGCCCTGGACATGTGATCCTATGTACTCCAAAGCCCTCCCTGACCTGGCTGCCCGCCTGGCCACCGCCCGCCTCAACAAGGACCCCTACACTAAGAAAGGCTACTGGTACGACTATACTCTGGTCAATGAGGACTGTAAAACATCCCGCGCTCTGGCCCGCTTCACCTCTCTGGAAGGCTATGGCTCAGCTTTTCTCGGCCCTACTAACCCAGGCTACTGCTCTTCGGCTGCCCTGTTTGCGAAAAACTGGAATAAGCCCCTTCTTTCCTGGGGCTGCCTGAAACCCAACATGGAGGATGGACAGTATCCCACCTTTCATCGGCCACTGCCTCTGTCCTCCCGGGTTCTGTTTTCTATGCTGCGGTACTTCCGCTGGGCCCATGTAGTCATCGTGACGTCAGAGGATGACCTGTGGGAGGCTACGGGACACGAACTGGCGGCCTCTCTGAGGGCCCTGGGCCTGCCGGTCAGCACTGTGGTCATCATGGAGCCTGACAAAGATGGGCCCACAAAAGCCTTGAAAAGGATACGGGAGTTAGACCGTGTTAGAGGTGTGTATGCACATTTGTGTTTGTTTGTTCATGTGTGTGTGTGTGTGTGTATTTGTTTAAGTGTGTGTGTGTGTTTGTACATGCATGCATTCTTGTGTGTGTGGTAAAAGGTGAGAGGAAAGATACACAACATCACTGACTAACTGTCATCTATTCCATTGTATGACACTGCCACACTGCAATGACTAATAATTGTCTCTACTATTTCCTTCTTCTGTCCCCTATCTCTGACTTTACTAACTTTTTACTCTCCTCCTACTCCTCCTCCTCCTCTTTTCCTCCTCCTCTTTTCCTCCTCCTCCTCCTCCTCCTCTTTTCCTCCTCCTCCTCCTCCTCCTCTTTTCCTCCTCCTCCTCCTCCTCCTCCTCCTCCTCCTCCTCCTCCTCCTCCTCCTCCTCCTCCTCCTCCTCCTCCTCCTCCTCTCCTCCTCCTACTCCTCCTCTTCTCCTCCTCTTCTCCTCCTCCTCTTCTCCACCTCCTCCTCTTCTCCTCTCCTCTCCAACTCCCCCTCCCCTGCCTCTGCCTCTGCAGTGGTCATCATGTGTATGCACTCAGCTTTGATTGGTGGTGTGGCCCAGTATCAGCTCCTAACCTCTGCCTTGAATATACGCATGATAGATCGTGGCTACGTTTTTATCCCCTACGACACCCTCACATACTCACTGCCCAAGGGCACAAACTTTAATGCCCTGACGAATGACAGCTTGTTGAGAAAAGCCTACGACGCAGTTCTCACAATCACCATGGATTCTGGCGAGAATACTTTCTATCAGCGCTTCAAAGATGCTCAGGAGAAATTTGAGATCCGCACCAGCACTCCACCAGATCAGGTGAGACATCCCAGAACACAGCTCCTGGGATATTCATCTAGTCATAATTAGTCACACATGCCATGGACATGCAGTACTGTAGCAAGCACCTTTGGATGAACAACAGTCCTCTTGAGTTTTAGTTCTTCACAAACAGGTTACCTATAGGTCTTTGGACCTCTCCAGCCTTAAAACCAAATACATATGAATGTTGTTGGATTGTTTCATTATTGATGATAATGACCAGTGGTTTGTCAGTGCTGTCTTAGTAATGGTATGCTCCTCTATTTCTGTACTCCTTGCCTAACATCATCAAAACCCTTAGTGCCAGTCTAAAGAGTCTACAGACAGAGTCTTCAATAACAGTCGGTCAGATAAATGACTTATACATTGTCACCATTCTTCTCCCCTGACGTAGGTGTCTCCATTTTTCGGCACCATCTACAACATGATATATTACATGGCCTATGCAGTAGAGAAGAGTCGGATGGCAGCGGGGCGCTGGGTGGATGGGGAAACCATGCTCGAGAGCGATGGAGGGGTCAAATTTGAGGGCTTCAATCAGAACATCTCATCCGACAAAGATGGGTTGGGGATGCTGGCTCGTTACGTGGTCCTGGACTCAGACGGGGGAGACAAACTCTACATGACACACACTCTGGAGGCCCCCCACACCCTTGGCAAATTTGGGGCGGTCAAGTACAATGGGCGCTCCATCCACTTTGCAGGCAGTAGCCCCAGCACAGACTCCCGTTGCTGGTTCAGTCCATACATCACCTGCGGTGGGGGTAGGTAGTCTAGCGTTGGGGTCAGTGATGTACCAGTAGCCTATGGTAAAATTAGGTCTGTGTTCCCTCAAGCTATTTCTCTTCATAACTCTCTCTCTATCCCCCTCTCTGCCTTTAGGAATGGATGTGGGTACTATTCTATTTCTGTTTGTCCTGTTCTGTGGGTTGGTTGGAGGTGGAGCTGCCTTCTACATGAAGTAAGTTAAGCTTAAACACAGAGAGGAGTGTGCCAATCAGTGGCCAATTTTGTCTTCTGCATTGAACAAACGTTTGATTGTAAATGAGGTTACTGATGTTTTGGGGTCTTCCCTTTGTGTCTGACCAGGAGAGGTGGCCAGATTGGAATCAGCTTTGGAGGATCAGGGGAAGGAGAAGGGTCCTTAAAAATAGTCTTGAATCTGAATGACCTGATTTTCATCAATACCCAGACCAGCATAAGGGTCAGCTTGATGCCTATCATACCATAAAATGATTATAGCCTAAATACTGTATTTGTATGTGTGTGTGAGTTTTTCTGTTTAAATTCCCTTATCTTTGATGGACTGTCTATTCTGAAGCCATTGTAATCTCTCCCTCTCCTCTCCTCTCCTCTCCTCTCCTCTCCTCTCCTCTCCTCTCCTCTCCTCTCCTCTCCTCTCCTCTCCTCTCCTCTCCTCTCCTCTCCTCTCCTCTCCTCTCCTCTCCTCTCTCTGAGTAGAAGCTGAATGAGGACAGTATGATGAAGAGTCAGCTGGACGTGAAGACGCCTCGCCACTCAGTGTCAGGACGCAGCTACTTTGCCTCCACCCCTGACAGCTCCAACGTCGCCGTCTTCGAGGTGGGTCACATGTTAATGTGGTGAATCTACTTAAAACTACTTTCAAACAGAGACAGCAATCCAATATTCCAACGTGTGATGCGCTGCATGTAAGAAATAACACCCAATGTTGCTAATTTTGCCTGTCTTGGTGACAAACAGTTAAAAACAAATCCATCTCTGTTTAGTGTCCCTGTCCCTAGCATTCGGGGTTTCCCAGATAAACATTTGCTAATACCTTTGTATTATGTATTCACTAGGGTGACTGGGTGTGGTTGAAGAGATGTCCCAATGGAAACACTGTGTCTAGTGTCAGTAATAGCACAAAAACTATTTTCACCAAGGTGAGTGAGTGACTGACTGAGTGAGTTAGTCAAAACAGCAAGACATTGAAGCGCTGTCTGAACGCTGCACTGTTCCTCTGTCATAACCTACTTCTCCTCTCTATCCTCTCCCCCTCTCTCAGCTCAGGGACATGCGTCATGAGAATCTCAACCTGTTCCTTGGCCTGTTCCTTGACTCAGGGATATTCGGTATTGTGACAGAGCACTGTACCAGGGGCAGTTTGGAGGACCTTCTCAACAACGAGGAAATGCGTCTCGACTGGATGTTCAAGTCCTCCCTGTTGATGGATCTGGTCAGGGTGAGGAGGAAAACAACTCTCACATTCATAGACATTTCTGACCATATCTCTCTCCTCGTTGTTTACACTGTCCTCAATCTTTTCTGACCCTCCCTCCCAGGGAATGAAGTACCTGCACAACCGGGATGTCATCCACGGGCGCCTGAAGTCCCGAAACTGTGTGGTGGACGGACGCTTTGTGCTGAAGGTGACTGAGTACGGCTTCAACGAGATCTTATCCACCCAGAGCATCAACTTTGACAAAGGCAGGCCTGAGGGTAAGTCCATGGGGACATGAGTACTCAACATATCAGAGACAGCAAATCATCCTCATCATTTACCAAGTAATCACAAGAACAAAAGACACTTGTTCGTTTATCCCTCTGGTCAGGTTGTGTATGAAAAAAAATTCATCTAAACCGCTACTTTTGTCCCCTAACTCCCTGGTCCACCTAACAGATCACTTAATCCAACCCTCCACGCTTGTCCCCTAACTCCCCAGTCCACCTAACAGATCACTTAATCCAACCCTCCACGCTTGTCCCCTAACTCCCCAGTCCACCTAACAGATCACTTAATCCAACCCTCCACTCTTGTCCCCTAACTCCCCAGTCCACCTAACAGATCACTTAATCCAACCCTCCACTCTTGTCCCCTAACTCCCCAGTCCACCTAACAGATCAATTAATCCAACCCTCAACTCTTGTGCCCTAACTCCCCAGTCCACCTAACAGATCACTTAATCCAACCCTCCACGCTTGTGCCCTAACTCCCCAGTCCACCTAACAGATCACTTAATCCAACCCTCAACTCTTGTGCCCTAACTCCCCAGTCCATCTAACAGATCACTTAATCCAACCCTCCACTCTTGTGCCCTAACTCCCTGGTCCACCTAACAGATCACCTAATCCAACCCTCCACTATTTTCCCTAACTCCATGGTCCACCTAACAGATCACCTAATCCAACCCTCCACTATTTTCCCTAACTCCATGGTCCACCTAACAGATCACTTAATCCAACCCTCCACTATTTTCCCCTAACTCCATGGTCCACCTAACAGATCACTTAATCCAACCCTCCACTATTTTCCCCTAACTCCATGGTCCACCTAACAGATCACTTAATCCAACCCTCCACTATTTTCCCCTAACTCCATGGTCCACCTAACAGATCACTTAATCCAACCCTCCACTATTTTCCCCTAACTCCATGGTCCACCTAACAGATCACTTAATCCAACCCTCCACTCTTGTGCCCTAACTCCCTGGTCCATCTAACAGATCAGCTGTGGGTGGCTCCAGAGCTGCTAAGGAACTCTAAGCTGATGAAGAGAGGAACGTTCCAAGGGGACGTCTACAGCTTCGCCATCATTATGCAGGAGGTCATCGCCCGCTGTGCTCCCTTCTGCATGCTGGACATGCCTCCCAAGGGTTAGACCTCCTATCAAACAGTACCACCATACATGGGGCTAGTTGTGTCAGATGTAAAACAAATACAGCAGGAATGGCCTCCATGCCAATGTGAACAGTACAATTATTGGAGAGTATAGGTGTGTGTGTGTGTGTTTGACAGAGATCCTCAGTAAATTGAAATCCCCCCCACCACTGTGTCGGCCCACTGTGTCAGCGGATGAGGCTCCACTAGAGGTGATCCAGGTCATGAAACAGGCCTGGAGTGAGGAGCCAGACAAGAGACCCACCTTCGAGGAGATATTCAAACAGGTAGCCTACTTTACTATACACAAACATACACAAAGCTACATACTGTACAGTACCTTCGGAAAGAATTCAGACCCCTTGACTTTATCCACATTTAGTTTCGTTACAGCCTTATTCTTAAATGGATTAAATAAAACGTTTTCCTCAGCAATCTACACACAATACCCCATAATGACAAAGTGAAAACAGGTTGTTATAATTTTTTGTACATTTGTTATAAATATAAAAAACAGAAATACCTTATTTACATAAGTATTCAGACCCGTTGCTATGAGACTCAAAGTTGAGCTCAGGTGCATCTGTTTCCAATGATCATCATTGAGATGTTTCTACAACTTGATTGGAGTCCACCTGTGGTAAATTTGATTGATTGGACATGATTTGGAAAGGCACACACCTGTCTATATAAGGTCCCACAGTTGACAGTGCATGTCAGAGCAAAACCAAGCCATGAGGTCGAAATAATTGTCTGTAGAGCTCTGAGACAGGATTGTGTTGAGTCACAGATATGAGCAATCCGGGGAGAAGGGCCTTTGTCAGCGAGGTGACCAAGAACCCAATGGTCACTCTGACAGAGCTCTAGACTTCCTCTGTGGAGATGGGAGAACCTTCCAGAAGGATAACCAATCAGGTCTTAATGGTAGAGTGGCCAGACGGAACCACTCCCCAGTAAAAGGCACATGACGGTCAGCTTGGAGTTTGCCAAAAGGCAACTAAAGACTCTCAGACCATGAGAAACAAGATTCTCTGGTCTGATGAAATCAAGATTGAACTCTTTGGCCTGAATACCAAGTGTTACGTCTGGAGGAAACTTGGCACAATCCCTACGGTGAAGCATTGTGGTGGCAGCATCAGCCTGTGGGGATGTTTATCACCAGCAGGGACTGGGAGACTAGTCAGGGTCGAGGGAAAGATGAAATGAGCAAAGTACAGAGAGATCCTTGATGAAAACCTGCTCCAGAGTGCTCAGGACCTAAGACTGGGGAGAAGGTTCACATTGGAACAGGACAACGGCCCTAAGCACACAGCCAAGACAATGCAGGAATGGCTTTGGGACAAGTCTCTGAATGTCCTTGAGTGGCCCAGTCAGAGCCCGGACTTGAATCCGATCAAACATTTCTGGAGAGACCTGAAAATAGATACGCAGCAACGCTCTCATCCAACCTGAGAGAGCTTGAGAGGATCTGCAGTGAAGAATGGGAGAAACTCCCCAAATACAGGTGTGCCAAGCTTGTAACGTCATACCCAAGAAGACTCAGTGCTGTAATCGCTGCCAAAAGTATTTTAAAAAGTACTGAGTAAAGTGTCTGAATACTTATGTAAAAGTGATATTTCAGTTTATTTATTTTTTATACATTTGATAAAATTTCTAAAAACCTGTTTTTTGCTTTGTCATTATGGAGTATTGTGTGTAGACTGGTGAGGGGGGGGGGACAATTTAATACATTGTAGAATAATGCTGCAACGTAACAAAATGTGGAAAAGATCAAGGGGTCTGAATACTTTCTGAAAGGCACTGTATACACATACACATGCAGTGGGGCAAAAAAGTATTTAGTCAGCCACCAATTGTGCAAGTTCTTCCACTTAAAAAGATGAGAGAGGCCTGTAATTTTCATCATAGGTACACTTCAACTATGACAGACAAAATGAGGAGAAAAAAAATCCAGAAAATCACATTGTAGGATTTTTATGAATTTATTTGCAAATTATGGTGGAAAATAAGTATTTGGTCAATAACAAAAGTTTATCTCAATACTTTGTTATATACCCTTTGTTGGCAATGACAGAGGTCAAACGTTTTCTCTAAGTCTTCACAAGGTTTTCACACACTGTTGCTGGTATTTTGGCCCATTCCTCCATGCAGATCTCCTCTAGAGCAGTGATGTTTTGGGGTTGTTGCTGGGCAACACGGACTTTCAACTCCCTCCAAAGATTTTCTATGGGGTTGAGATCTGGAGACTGGCTAGGCCACTCCAGGACCTTGAAATGCTTCTTACGAAGCCACTCCTTTGTTGCCCGGGCGGTGTGTTTGGGATCATTGTCATGCTGAAAGACCCAGCCACGTTTCATCTTCAATGCCCTTGCTGATGGAAGGAGGTTTTCACTCAAAATCTCACGATACATGGCCCCATTCATTCTTTCCTTTACACGGATCAGTCGTCCTGGTCCCTTTGCAGAAAAACAGCCGCAAAGCATGATGTTTCCACCCCCATGCTTCACAGTAGTTGTGGTGTTCTTTGGATGCAACTCAGCATTCTTTGTCCTCCAAACACGATGAGTTTAGTTTTTACCAAAAAGTTATATTTTGGTTTCATCTGACCATATGACATTGTCCCAATCTTCTTCTGGATCATCCAAATGCTCTCTAGCAGACTTCAGACGGGCCTGGACATGTACTGGCAGGGGGACACGTCTGGCACTGCAGGATTTGAGTCCCTGGCGGCGTAGTGTGTTACTGATGGTAGGCTTTGTTACTTTGGTCCCAGCTCTCTGCAGGTCATTCACTAGGTCCCCCCGTGTGGTTCTGGGATTTTTTCTCACCGTTCTTGTGATCATTTTGACGCCACGGGGTGAGATCTTGCGTGGAGCCCCAGATCGAGGGAAATTATCAGTGGTCTTGTATGTCTTCCATTTCCTAATAATTGCTCCCAAAGTTGATTTATTCAAACCAAGCTGCTTACCTATTGCAGATTCAGTCTTCCCAGCCTGGTGCAGGTCTACAATTTTGTTTCTGGTGTCCTTTGACAGCTCTTTGGTCTTGGCCATAGTGGAGTTTGGAGTGTGACTGTTTGAGGTTGTGGACAGGTGTCTTTTATACTGATAACAAGTTCAAACAGGTGCCATTAATGCAGGTAACGAGTGGAGGGCAGAGGAGCCTCTTAAAGAAGAAGTTACAGACCAGTTAACTAGGCCTTAGACCCCTACACTTAGAGAGAGCAACAATATTAGTATGCTAGTTAATCGTTTTCGTAACAACATTTTGTAGAAGAATGGTGTAATATGCTATTCTTAAGGACACCATGCCACTTCCTCCCGATTCGGACCATACCTGGCGCGAACTCGGGACCTCTCCAGCTTACTAGCACACGTGACTGTCCTCGCTTAGCCGATTGCTCCACCTCAAAATCTAGCTCATGAGGCGACCCAAGCCGGACACATAAGGCTGAGGAATAAGTTTCACACATCCCCATGTGCTACAGTATGATACATGTCTAATTCATTAGGTTATTAATTGACAATATTACCTGTGAAGGTCGAAGCACCACCTTCTCTTTTGTAGTTGGTAGAAAACTATAAATAGCTACAATTATACAGGGTAGGTCCTTGCCTGTTGCCCTGGGCCAGACCTTAAAAATACATATTTTCCAGGACGTTCAAAAGGCATATTTTCTCGATGTTGAAAAATACATATTTTCCGGACATGGAAATCAGGTTCATTTTCAGTTCTGAATGAAAGTTGAAAATATGTCATTTATAGACGTCTATATTGTGCCAAATCCAGACCGGACAAAATCTGAACCAAAAATGTATGTCCGTGGACGTTGAAATCAAGTCCTGTCTGGACCGCACCAAATCTGAACCAAACATAGACATCCTATGATTGGTTTAGATTTTGTATGGACCAGACCAAAAACCAATGTCCATGGATGTCCAGACTGTACCAAAAAAAGATGCCCAAAAGGCATCTTTCACTATGATCAGCTTGTTAGAAATGGACGGATGAAAACGTGAACCCACTGTTCATGACAATGGGGTGAAACTCCTGGACAACAGTTGTGATTGTCCATACCATATTGTCCATTTTACATTGACCTGTTCTGTTTTTCTGATATGTTGTTTAACATGACAGTGCATTTCTTTATCGGTTGGGTGCCATTTTGGTTAGGCTATTTGAAAAAAGTATCCGTCTCATTATATTGTCATCACATTACACTGTCACACATTTTATCTCCAGCCTGTAGGCTACAGAAAAGGCCACATACTCTTTCTACCATATCTGCTACATGATTTATGTTAGATAGTTTCTTTGATGGAACGTTGGTGGAGCGCCTCTCCCACAGCACCCTGCCCAGACCTTTGACAAAATTGGCTTTTTTTTTTTTTTTTTTACCTTTATTTAACTAGGCACGTCAGTTAAGAACAAATTCTTATTTTCAATGAAGGCCTAGGAACAGTGGGTTAACTGCCTGTTCAGGGGCAGAACGACAGATTTGTACCATGTCAGCTCGGGGGTTTGAACCTGCAACCTCCCGGTTACTGTTTTTTGGACTGGCTGACAAGGTGCCATCAGCGCTCAACTGAAAAACCCATATTCCACTGGTAGTAGAGAGTATGTCATTGTTTTTGTGCAGAATTATGTGAGGTTTTATGTGTTGTTGGAGGTGCGTTTTGGTCCGTTTAACTCAGAAAATGCAGCCCTCGTCAATCTCTCGCCATTGGCAGCCACCTAATGCTGCCTAATGTGTGGGCCGATCTTGCAATTATAACTAACTACAATTATTATAATTCTGAAAGCAGTTGAGTTATTGAACGACAAGACAAATTAATCTCTCAGAGGCAGTGAATGCTTTATAAACGAATAAGACTTATTTTAAGCGCATCAAGATAAAGCAATTAATTTTACAGGATTAATGATTAATGAAGGATTTGGATCAAAATTATACAATAGGGTTACAGATTCAAAATCAACAGGGAAAAGGGGAATTAGATAGCCCAAAAGGGTCAGGCAAGCAGTTGTTCTAATAACTCTAAAATGAAACAAGGAATTTCTATGAGAAAGATAGTAATAATATAGATGTACACACAGATTTACATGCTCAAACCAATCAGGGATTTAAGGGATGAGAAGACAACATTGAATGCATTAAAGTAAACTCTGTAGTGGCTCTGGGTCAAAGTGCGAATGAGTCCGAATGTGTTTCTACCCTGTGTTTTGTATACGTGTTTGTTTGGTATTCGTCTCCATGCCTTTTACACGGCACGCTGTAATTTGGGAAATAAAACCCCCTATTACGCATTCCTGCGCCTGTCTCCCGATCCTTCACACCAGCGTGGCAAATAAGGCACCTTGGGGGTTTGTGATATATGGTGCATGTGTAACGGTTTTCGTCCTCCTCTTCTGAGGAGGAGTAGGAAGGATCGGACCAAAGTGCAGCGTGGTAAGTGTCCATGTTAAATTTATTCAATAACTGAACACTGAAACACAAAGTAAACACAAGAACAACCGAAACAATCCTGTCTTGTAGCGACACAGAGACGGAAAACAATCACCCACAACCAAAATGGGGAAAACAGGCTACCTAAGTATGATTCTCAATCAGAGACAACGATCGACAGCTGCCTCTGATTGAGAACTATACCAGGTCAAACACAGAAATACAACATAGAAAAAAGAACATAGACTACCCACCCCAACTCACGCCCTGACCAAACTAACACAAAGACATAATAAAGGAACTAAGGTCAGAACGTGACAGCATGTGAGTAATAAAATTTGATTTGAAACAGACGTTAGGCAGCAATAGAGCTCGCCAGCTTGTAGTCCTAAAAAACAGAAATAAGTTACCTCTGGTTCATTCAGCCATTCATATGCGGGAAATTAATGCGGAAATAACGGTGTTTTGGAATAAACGCCGACAATAAGGTGTGAGGTTAACAGGCTTAGGAGATTGTATGTTTTGTTCAATGAGATAATATCAGTCAGTTAACATGACCATAATGAATTTTGAAGCCTTTATGTGCTCATTTTGATTATATAAATGCTTCAAAATTCACAAAATGATCTCATAGAACAAAATGTATAAGACCCTATTTTCGGTGTTTATCCCCCCCAAAACTACAAAAAAACATACATTTTGTATTTATTTTTATTTAACTAGGAAAGTCAGTTATTAAGAACAAATTCTTATGTACAATAACGGCCTATGAACAGCAGGTTGCCTTGTTGTAAGGGGTGCGTACTGGCAGCAGAGAAGCCAGGCGCAGGAGAGCAAAAACTGTGTTTACAACGGAACAGTTTAATAACAAAAACCACCGGAAACAGAACAAACAATCAATCAATTGGTACAAAACCCGTCGCACACCAGATAAACGTGCACATGCACTTACAATAAACTTTTCCGGACAAGGACATGGAGGGAACAGAGGGTTAAATACACAACATGTAATGATGGACTTGAAACCAGGTGTGTCGGAAGACAAAAAAAAACAAATGGAAAATTAAAAGTGGATCGATGATGCCGACCGCCGTACACCGCCCGAACAAGGAGTGGAACCAACTTCGGGGGAATTCGTGACACTTGTTCAGGGGCAGAACAACAGATTTACCTTGTCAGCTCAGGAATTCGATCTAGCAGCCTTTCGGTTACTGGCCCAACGCTCTAACCATCTGCCTCCCAAATTTCCCAATAAGCTTTGGCCAATGGCCAAACAGCCATTGTGGAGTTAGTGCCTACAAAAATACACTATTACTAGTGCTCTTTATGCGCTGTTTTCGTGAAATGCTTATGTAGTCCAGTTTGAATGGAGAGCAAGGGGGAAGTCAGGCATGCATCAACAACTAAAAATGGTTGATTTTGCCCCACCGATATTTAAATGCTAAAATCCCCACTTATTGAGGTGCATGAATACACCACACCAACAGCTTGATTTTATGTCTGTTTTAAAATGAATTTCCTGCATTTCTATGTAGTAATGATTTAGGTTCACTTTGGTCAATTGATTTGATAGCATGTTTAATCTATGTAAATAAATTATATGAATTGATAGTTAAACTCTGTGTTTTTTTGTCTTTAATTAAAAGGGTAGATTGTAACCATATGTTCAGGCTAATCAAAGTGTATTTATGATACAACGTGTAAAAGCTACTCAATACAATGAAATGCCTACTCACAATAAAGTTCTCCTTGCAAACAGTGCAATTATATCAAACTATATGTATTTGTATTTACGTGAGTCTATAGCCTACTGCAAATGATTGTTTGTTCCTGAACTGGCCAAATGCGCAGAGATATCCTTCAGCACCACAAGTTGGTTCAACTTGTTCAAATCAAATCATTTTATTTGTCACATGCACTGAATACAACTGGTGTAGCAGACCTTACAGTGAAATGCTTACTTACAAGCCTTTAACCAACAATGCAGTTCAAGAAACAGAGTTAAAAGACATTTTTACAAAATAAACTAAAGTAAAAAATCAAATAAAAAGTAACACAATAAATAACAATAATGAGTCTATATATAGGGGGTACCGGTACCAAGTCAATGTGCTGGGGTACAGGTTAGTCAAGGTCATTTGTACACAGGAGTAAAGTGACTGCATAGATAACAAACAGGAGGGGGGTCAATGTAAATAGTCTGGGTGGCCATTTTATTAATTGTTCAGCAGTCTTATGGCTTGGGGGTAGAAGCTGTTGAGGAGCCTTTTCAACCTGGATTTGACGCTCCAGTAACGCTTGTAGTGCGGTAGCAGAGAGTACAGTCTATGACTTGGGTGACTGGAGTCTTTGACATTTTTTGTGGCTTTCCTCTGACACTGCCTAGTATATAGGTCCTGGATGGCAGGAAGCTTGGCCCAGTGATGTACTGGGTTGTGTGCACTTTCCTCTGTAGCGCCTTATGATCGGATGCCGAGCAGTTGCAATACCAGGCGTTGATGCAACCTGTCAGGATGATCTCTATGGTGCAGCTGTAGAACTTTTTGAGGACTTAGGGACCCATAACAAATCCTTTAACTTCTTATGGCTGGGGGCAGTATTGAGTAGCTTGGATGAATAAGGTGCCCAGAGTAAACTGCCTGCTACTCAGGCCCAGTTGCTAACATATTATTGGTAGATTTGGATTGAAAACACTCTGAAGTTTCTTAAACTGTTTGAATGATGTCTGTGAGTATAACATAACTCATATGGCAGGCAAAAACCTGAAAATCCAACCAGAAAGTCGGAAATCTGAGGTTTATAGTTTTTCAAGTCATTGCCTATCGAATATACAGTGTCTATGGGGTCATATTGCACTTCCTAAGGCTTCCACTAGATGTCAACAGTCTTTAGAACCTTGTTTGAGGCTTCTACTGGAAAGGAGGAGAGAATAAGTGCTGATTGAGTTAGGGGTCTGCCAGAAGGCCATGAGCTGATCACAAACGCACACGTGAGAGTTAGCTTATTGCATTTCTACAGACAAAGGAATTCTCCGGTTGGAACATTATTGAAGATTTATATTAAAAACATCCTAAAGATTGATTCTATACTTCGTTTGACATGTTTCGAATTTGGCGTCCTGCACTTTCACTGGCTGTTGTCATATTGATCCCGTTAGCGGGATACTAAGGCATATGTCCTGAGGCGTTGTCGTGCCCACTTCATGACTGTCTTTGTGTGTCTGGACCATGATAGTTTGTTGGTGATGTGGACACCAAGGAACTTCAAACTCTCGATCCACTCCACTACAGCCCTGTCGATGTGAATGGGGCGTATTCAGCCCTCCTTTTCCCGTAGTCCATGATCAGCTCCTTTGTCTTGCTCACGTCGAGGGAGTGGTTGTTGTCCTGACCTCCTCCCTATAGGCTGTGTCATCGTTGTCGGTGATCAGGCCTACCACTGCTGTGTTGTCAGCAAACTCAATGATGGTGTTGGAGTCATGCTTGGCTATGCAGTCGTGGGTGAACAGGGAGTACAGGAGGGGACTAAGCACGTACCCCTGAGGGGCCCCTGTATTGAGGATCAGCGTGACAGATGTGTTGTTGCCTAGCTTTACCACCTGGGGGCAGCCCGTCAGGAAGTCAAGGATCCAGTTGCAGAGGGGGGTGTTTAGACCCAAGGTCCTTAGCTTAGTGATGAGCTTTGTGGGCACTATGGTGTTGAACGCTGAGCAGCTTGAACAGCTTTATCACATAGGTGTTCCTATTTTTTTTTCTTTTTACCCCTTTCTCGTGATTTCCAATTGGTAGTTAGTCTTGTCCCATCGGTGGAACTCCCGTACGAACTCGGGAGAGGTGACGGTTGAGAGCCATGCATCGTAAGAAACACGACCTTGCCAAGTTGCACTGCTTCTCGACACGCTGCTTGCTTAACCTGGAAGCCAGCCGTGACCGGGAATGTGTCGGGGGGGAAACACCATACAACTCGTGTCAACGTGCACTGTGTCCGGTCCGCCACAGGAGTCACCAGAGCGCGATGGGACAAGGACATCCGACCGCCAAACCATCCCCCAACCTGGTCAACTCTGGGCCAATTGTGCGCCCCCTCATGGATTTACCGGTCGCGGCTGGCTGCAACACAGCCCAGGATTGAACCTGGATTTGTTTTGACGCCTCAAGCACTGCGATGCAGCGCATTAGACCGCTGCACCACTCGGGAGGCCCTATAAAAGGTGTTCCTTTTGTCCAGGTGGGTAAGGGCAGTGTGGAGTGCGATTGAGATTGCGTCATCTGTGAAACTGTTGGAGTGGTATGCGAATTGGAGTGGGTCTGGGGTTTCCAGGATGATGGTGTTGATGTGAGACATGACCAGCCTTTCAATCAAAGCACATCATGGCTGCCGACGTGAGTGCTATGGGGCGGAAGTCATTTAGGCAGGTTACCTTTGCTTTCTTGGGCACAGGGACTATGAAATGATTTCATATTTAGATAAAAATGGCTGCATTGGACCTTTAATCCTGAATGTGGTTGGGAAGGGGGAGAGAGTGATTAGGTCCTATCTTTCATCTCTGCTGTTGGTGAGCAGCTCTGCTGGTTCCAGGCACCTCGGATCGGCCTGGTATTCAGTCAGCCAGATGTACAGAGGGGTTGAATTGACCCTACAGTTTTTTCATAGACATGCATGAGCACACATCTGAACACAATGAACTCAGTCTCAAGCTAACAAGAACTCAAAACAACATGCTTTTTGTTAATTATATTACAGTAATATGTAACATACTTCACCTCCTCACTGCATGCTGTATGTTTCCCTTTCATAGTTCAAGAGTATAACCAAGGGGAAGAAGACCAACATCATAGACTCAATGCTGCGTATGTTGGAGCAGTACTCTACTAACCTTGAGGACCTGATTAGGGAGAGGACAGAGGAGCTGGAGGTGGAGAGGAAAAAGACTGATCAGCTGCTGGCCCAGATGTTGCCCAGGTCAGTCCCCCCCCCCCCCCCCCCCACACTCCTCCCACTTCACATTAAAAGCTGAACTTCTATTTGCAACATCAAAAATAAAAAAATTATCTGTATTGAGAATATTGAATTGTATTACTGTGCAAGGCAAAAAAATAAAATGTTCATTGGCCGCTGGTAATTTATTCTCCTAACCTCTATCCACATCCCTCTATCAACTCCCTTGTCTTATCTTACACCATAGGTCTGTGTGCCTGGCCCTGAAGACGGGCAAGCCTGTGAAACCAGAGCACTTCTCTGAGGTCACTCTGTACTTCAGTGACATTGTGGGCTTCACTACCATCTCTGCACTCAGCGAGCCCATTGAAGTGGTAGATTTACTCAATGATCTCTACACACTCTTTGATGCCATCATCGGGCAGCATGATGTCTACAAGGTGAGAATCCTGTCCTGCTGCAAAATAGTTGTGTCCTATTAGTGATGCAATGGAAGCTTGTTCTACTTTCAATACAAATCCTGGAAGTAAATGGCTGCATTCCTTAGTGTGCATGAGTTTATGTCACCTCCTCCTAATTTTGACAAATTTCCCAATTGGGACAATAAAGATATTGATTGTGTGGCCTTCAGGTGGAGACCATCGGAGATGCCTACATGGTAGCCTCTGGAGTTCCAAACCGGAACGGTAGACGCCACGCAGCTGAGATGTCCAACATGTCCCTGGACATCCTCCACTGTATTGGAACCTTCAAGATGAGGCACATGCCTGATGTCAAGGTCAAGATTCGTATCGGCCTTCACTCTGGTGCGTGGACCATCTAAAATTCTTTGTCATATTTTTATCCTCTGCCTCATCGTTCATAATGTAGACTAATTGACTGGCCTTTTCTCTTGAAAACCACAATTCTTCATTCGTTTTTTAGCTAAACGGTAGCCCTGCCACTTGGTTGGCTATTAAGCTGGGGGATAATATAATAATAACAACATATTCCATTTACTAGATACTTTTATCCAAAGCGACTTACACTCATGCGTGCATAAATGGGTCTGGAGAAATGTTACTGTCAAATTCATAGATGGAGCTATAGACTGGCAGTCCATGAGATCAACTGCTATACATTGCAGTTCATGCATATGCAACAAAGTCATTAGGTGAATAGTACAATTCAATACATAAGCAAACTATACTTTTGACATGTTATATTTAATGACATTTGAGAATGAGTATTGGAATTCTATAGAACATGGCATTAACGTCAGACTATTGGAGCAAAAGTGTATTTTTACCTGATCCCCGTCTGGAACATGTTCCTGGAATGGGTGCAATGTCATCCACTAAGCCCTGTCATCCTATTAGTCTTCACTGCCTAATGCTTTCTTCTTGTTACTCTACCCTACCAATTAATATAGAAGGTTTTGCATGTTTCTAGTAACACAGAAGTGACTACTTTTAGGTATGGTAAAGGACAGCTCAGGAAAAAAACATAATTGACATACAATAAAAATATTCTAACATCTCTGCTAAATATCGAAAGGATATTCTGCAATTAAACTAAATTTGCCATTTTTTCTCCAGAGACTTTTGTGAGATATTGGAGGCTTTTTGAATGTCATGAATCACAAGTCATAAATAAGGACATATGCTACTTCTTATCTTATCAGTATGTCTGTGTGTTTCTGTGTCCACCAGGCCCTGTGGTGGCAGGAGTGGTGGGTCTGACGATGCCTCGGTACTGTCTGTTCGGAGACACTGTCAACACGGCTTCTCGAATGGAGTCAACAGGGTTGCGTGAGTACCTCACTCTCGTTGTTGGCCCATCAAGCCGTGGAGGTCACTAAGGATAGGGACAGGTGTATTGCCGTTTGTGTGCATGCAACAAGAGGCTAAGGAGGGTTACGATGAGCAGTCCTGACTAATCGTTTAAGACTATCAGTAGAATTAGTGGGCAAATTTAGGGTTCAATAAAAATATCCTCCATGTACGGGCTTGCCTCAGATATCCTTTCACCACCAATTCTGCTGGTACAGCAATGGTAAACTTCACAATGTGTTGAGATTTGAGGAAATCTCACATCTACTCCCATCAAGTGGCCATACATATGAATTGCTGCACAAAAAAACTGCTCTCTGTGTATTGTCAATGGGCTCACAATAAATGATATTTTGTTGCTCTATAATAAATACATTTATGATCAACCAGTGAATGAAAATCGAAATATATGTAGGATATGCGAGTACTCTATGATGTCACAAGTGTTGATACTCTATAGACATGAATAACTAATGGTAATTGTTTACACTGAAAAAACTGTCAGAATTATATGAAGACTAATGCAGCCTTTGTGGTTGCTGTTGTTGTTTGATATCCCAGCTTACAGAATCCATGTCAACCAGAGCACAGTCGATATCCTACATGAACTGAAAATGGGCTACAAAATAGACACCAGGGGCATGACAGAGCTGAAGGTAGACACGCGCGCGCACACACACCCACGGACCCAAATAGTGAATTCACTTAACTTACCACGGAAATATCAAATTTTTATTTGTCACATGCTTTGTAAACAACAGGTGTAGACTAATAGTGAAATGTTTACTTACGTGCCCTTCATTCTGTTATTTCCTACTTCTCTTTCAGGGGAAGGGAATTGAAAACACATTCTGGTTGGTTGGGAGAGCTGGGTTCGACAAGATTCTCCCAAGACCGCCTGACCTTACTCCAGGGTAAGATTTAACAAGCCTTACTGCTCTATTTATGTTGTACTTTATGTTTCTCCTAACTATACTCGTATTGACTCTCAGTCCTGCCAGCTGCTTGTTCCAGGCCCCTTATCAGTAGTACTCATGAAACCCGTTCACATCAAAGTTGATTTTCATCTAGGTCATTGTGGATATAGAGGATAAGATGTCCGAAAAGAATTGTTAAAAATCTGATAATGTGCTGACCCATTGACCATTTGTCAGATTGTGTAACTGGAACTAAACGTTTTATAAATCATAATTTGTATGTGCTGCTGACCTGACCCTTGTGTCATAGTTCAGTTCACATGTTGACCCAAATGTAAAATTCTTCATCTACTACCTGTCTGTTGAACTTAATTAATCCTTACCTCCCACTACCACTCCATGTGTGATGAACGCTCTCCCTGGCATTCAGCAAACATCGCTGTAATGTTTTAACACACTACCCTGGTGGTTGCCTCATCTAGACCTGTCCAGATGAACATGTTATATCTGTGTGAAGAGTTCAAACTCAGTTGTAATGAACATTCTGAGACCCGGTTGTCAACAGCAGTCAGTGTGGACATTGCTTTTGTTGCTTCATATGCTGAGATTGACATGTTTAATGCCTATTCCAAGAGTCTGAGTGCTCAGTGTGCACTGCCAATCAAACAAGACATTAAGCCTTCTGTCTTTGACTTTCCTCAGGGCAAGTAACCATGGCATCAGTTTGGAAGAGATTCCTCCAGATAGGAAACAGAAATTCCTTGACCGGCAGGCGAGGAATAAGTAGCCTGTAAGGTACGCCTGGTTTACATATTCTAGATTTACAATGACTTTATTTCCAACATGATTTGTAATGTAAGTGATGTCACTGATGTCACTGCATTTATGATATCCCTTTATGGTATCCCAATTCAGGTACATATGTACGCTATCCCTGATGCAGTGAAAATAATTACAAAAATGTAAGAAAGAAGTAAGCTTTATGCGACAGACCCATTACACCTTTTTGTTTGTCTCAATTCAGGTACATACCAATGAATGCTGCATTTATGATTTCCCTTTAAGAGATAATATATCAGATTTTTTTCCACAGATTGTGTTGCCCAGTCCTCCTACCTGTTGGAGTGAAAGACCAGATAGGTGAATTGACCAGGTTGGTTGAGAGGATGGGTTAGGGGTGTGTCTGACAGACAGTCTGTCGCATCACCCCATGTGTCCTGTCGAGTGCTGATCCACATTGCACAAATAAGCCAAAGTCGGAGAGACACTGTCTGTCTTTAACACAATACATTTGTTTGCACAGAGCAAAAATGAGTTAAAATAAGAGTATTTCTTAAATTTAGCAAATGTGGGAAATAGGAGGGATAAATAAAGGTGTATTACAATCATGCACAAAATACCAAATATATTGATTTAGGAGTCACTGTAGAATGAAAACATCATAACACAAACATGGGAAAAGATTGGCTCTTTGCTTGAAATAAACTATAAATGACCATGATATTGTGTGTAATATACTGTATGTATCTCTACGGTCTCTTTTGCTTTGTAGAAATATTTGACAGAGTATAGAAAAGTGTTCATACTCCACTATATAACAAGGGTATCCAATCAGCATTCAGGGTTCGAACCACCCAGTTTATAATAAAATACAGCACATGCTCTATTTCAAATGTGGCACTGTAATCTCTCTCAATGATACATTCATTTTAGAAGTAATGTATTTCCTTAAAGGTATAAGGTAGGCTGTGGAAGAATCTGGTCCAATGAGTTTTTTAAATGTCCTTATTGTCATGCTTCAATAATTAACGCCTTCTGATTGTTTGAATGATATTTGAGAATAATCAACCCATTAGAAAATATTCATTTATATTTTTTCAAACATTTGCCAGCTGGAACATTAATTGAATCATTTTCAAATCAAATAAATGTATTGCAAAATCACTGTTCCCCAAATGAAGCTTCACGTAAACAGATTATTAGTAAAAACGTTCACTCATACATTTATCTCTATAGAGATAAAACTGTTTCTATGCCCCTCTCTTTAAAATCATGCTTCATTCATGTTGTTACTGTATTTATTTTCTTATTCAATAAAATTCACATGTATAGGCAGTATATATATTTTTTTTAACTGTAAATTTGTTTTAACAATATGCATTTTCTTACAACAAAGAAATAAACTGAGCAATGGGTTGAATAAATGTTCCAATGGGAAACATTTAGATGAAAAAAATTAGACCAAACTTTTCAGGTTACATACGCATACCAGCAGCATACCACCCTGCATTCCACTGCTGGCTTATCTGACGCTAAACAGGGTCTGTTTTGGTTGGTCCTTGGATGGGTGATTAGATGCTGCTGGTAGTGGTGTTGGAGGGCCAGTAGGGGGCACTTTGGTCTAACAGAAATCCCAATGCCCCAGGCCAGTGAAGGGGACATTGCCTTGTGTAGGGTGCTGTCTTTCAGATGGGATGTTAAATGGGTATCCTGACTCATTGGTCATTAAAGAATCCCATGGCACTTATTGTACGAGTAGGCCCCATTCCATCATGGCCACCTAATCATTCCCCTAATTGGCACAAATCAAACCTCACCTTTCCAGCTGATGTGTGGTGAGTGTTCTAGTGCACAAAATGGTTCTAGTGCTTCACCCAGGTGGGTTGGTGGTGGATGATGTGAGTTTCTCCCTTGCTTTGAGTACCTCAGTTGCTAGATAAGTGCTACATAAAGCCAATCAACTACAAACTCAATTCTTATAGGGTCTGGTCAACAGCATGTTGCCTTTCACTCAAGCTCTTTTCTGCTCTATGAATTGGTTCAAATATTACACTTAAGTAACGTAAAATGTTGGGGGAAAATAATGCCAGCACTCTTTTTGATTTCTACATATTCTACACCTTTGAGTGATAGGGGACTGGTTACAATGTGCATAAACCACGGTATATGGCTACCCATCTACATCGCTCCGGCCACATGTTATGCCCACTAACGTTTCTTCTCCATGATGAGTCAGGACTTGCCTCCCTCCTCGACAACTTCTGGAATGCGAACACAATCTGACTGTTCTGATTGATCTCAAAACCGATGGGTTTGTGATTAAACGATGGGTTGGGCCAGAGCCGGCCTACATGATGACGATATCAACTTTGATACTCTGACTGGTTAGATTTGTTAGAGACAATCCAATCGCTGATGAATTTGTTTTGTTATGACGCCCCTCGTTTTGACGTAACACAAACAACTTCTATGATAGCAGATTCATACTAAATGTATGTAGCGTTCAATAGAGCAGTGGAATTAAATTCAAGATGGGTCGTCAGGCAAAAAGTAAACACCATCTTGTCCTGTACATGGTTCCTATTAGGAATGAACTTATTCAAACAATGAGCTACATGTGTTTGGTCTAACATATTTAGACTTTGTCTATTAAACCCAAAAAGCAATGTTTAGTTTGGCATTATGATGACTGAATTGTACATCTTGATGTGTGGTCTTATGTGTGCTTGTGTAAATAAATAATGGTTTTAGTGATGTTTTTTGTCTAAATGTACTTCGGTTTTTACACACAACACTTTTACATACAACACATAACATGACCTCATTACCAACTGCACATATGAACATGGACAGAAATCCTTGACCTTGATCCCCTTGGTTGATGGTTTCAGGATTTAGAGAAAATCTTAACGTTTAATTGAATGTTCATAGTATTGTGAATGACTACACATAGTAAAGGTATAATACGTTGTCATGATCAGCGATGATCTCATTCTGTATTCTCTGCAATAAACATCCATCATTTTTGCTGCATTTCCGATTCCTGGCTGGTTTAAGAAAAGTCATATAAATAAACATTATGAAAGCACAAACAATATACAACTCCAAGGAGTACATATAGCTTTATCAAAAGGCGTAGAGGTTGAAATGATGGTCATGGGAGGGAAGATCTATGTCATGACTGCACGGTGGGATAGAGCCCTATATCATGACTGCACGGTGGGATAGAGCTACAGAACACTAAGAGCTAGGAACTATACCATCCAGTGAAATTGGAGTATGCTTATTTAGGATGCACACTAAGCAGCCACCTTCTATAGGAATTTAACGACTGCATAGAGCTATGTTTTGGATGACTGGCTGCGAATGTTTATTGAATTGTTTTATTTCTGCCTTTTCTATTCCAGACCTTCTGAAATTCACTAAAGCATCCCATGTATGTAACTTTAGTCTTTCACTTTTCAATGATTTCTTAAGGCTACAATCCTGAGTTTGTATTTCAGCCAAACAGCAGCCCCACCACTTGATTTAGTAGAAAGCTGAGGGATGGGGCTGGAGAAATGTAACCACTCTCAAAATCAAAGACTGGGCCAATGGATGCAAGGACTGACAATCCATGAGATTATGAACATTAAGCATATTTACATATTTTGAAGCTATACATTGACTCAACTGACAAAAAAAAGACAATATCACCTATTTTCCTTGTCTTATTATAGGGTAATTAGGCAGTTGTAGTCCAAACCCATTAAGTGTATATTCTTAAAGAATAAATGGGTATATCATTATTCAAGATGTGTCTTCAAGGTAATACATGAGTAATTACATTGGTGTGATATAAGGCAAATTCTATGCACATAAATACTTACTAATAAATAAAACACCTAAAAGCAATTTTGGTTATCTGCCGTCTGTAATATATAATCTGCCATGTAGGATTATATATGAGTGAATGCGTGATATTGCCCATCCTAATGGAGAGGACACTATCTGAACTGTATTTTGAGCGCGAAGGCTCCGCCTATTAAACTATAACTAATTTGAACATTGGTCTGCATTGTTTTATTTAGATAAGGATTCTGTGGGCGTGGTTTGACTGAAATCTGATTGGTTTGAGAGTCTATCAGTCAAGGTAGCAGTAGCGCTACAGGCTTTTAGAGATACATCATTTAATAACTGTTACTGGTGAGCTGTCGTTGACATCGAACGATCAAGCTATTTTTTTAAATCTGAAACTAACCAGTAGCAGGTGTCTTCAACCACGCTCAAAGAGTCAGCCATCCAGCCTGGGTAATTTTTCTACTCGATTTGCGGCAAAACCGAAACGTCTGAGCAATTAGGCTACTGGTTGATTTGCATCTTGTAACAACACTATTTCATTGCACACAATGCAGGACACAGCATCACCAAGAATCAGATTCATTACGCGTTTCACGGATTTCCAGGAAGACCTATAACGAAAGGTAAAACTTGGATAAAGAAACGCATGGCATAGACACATTTTATTGTACTGCTAATGATTATTTGTCAATTTACTATGTTTTGATGTGTATATGCGCCAGTCGCCCTCTAGAACTCGCGTTATAGCCCATTGGACATAGTCGGTATGAATTACACAGTCCTGACCCCGCTTTTAAATGCATATTTATGAATTTACAAGTGAAACACTGTGATCCATATGGAAGTAATGCAACCGTTTGCCTCCACAGTTATTGCGACATGTCATTGTATTTCTACTATGAATCTAGGATAAATGTCATAAAATGGATATGGAAATGATCAAAATGTAAGGGTCCTTTTTGTTTCAAATATGGATTTTGCTGTAGTCCAGTTACTTTTGTGCTGTTGAGCCCACGAGGGCGGGGCCAGCCCAAATATATGTGGGGAGGGAAAAACGAAGACAACAAATCCTCCAAATGTAGGCCACCGTGCATGACCCAAATCCTCTTGCGAGTGTATATGGAACACGGCGTTCCCCCCGCCCCTCGTCACCGTTCCAGAGCAAATCTTTCTGTGTTTCACTGTGCCAGGATGGTACAGTAAAAAAAATATAAAAAAATAAGTAGGTTATCACGCATATATAAGATTATATTGGGATTCCTCCTATTGCTGTTATTTCACTGTCTCTAATGACGATGGCAACAAACACACAAAGTATTTTAAAGAAACAAAAGAAAATATATATTGTGAATCAAAATGCTAAATATGTATGACATTTAGAAAGTCATGCGTGCATACATTTGATGTAGTAGTCAAGTTTAGCTTCTCTGTCTAACCTTCCATGTCTTCCCTTGAATCTAGTCATACTTATTGCAGTGAGCAGGGTGAGGTTTGTATAAAAGTATCGTGGCTCAAGCTTGGCATTTGTTGCAAGGCCAATAGATTGTGCTGCTGTGTGACAGATCTTTTGTTTTGGCCCCCTGGCAGTGTGATCAGTCTGCCTCTGACCTACTTTCTTCCTAACTTCATACCTGCAAAGCCATGTATCTCCCTGGGGTTGGAGGAGCAGCACACAGCATCTTCAACTGGACCCAGTTTGACCCTTATTGTCAGCATCCGGTCAACCTATATTGGTCACACTGGTCAACTTACTGTACACTGATTGTACAAAACATTAAGGACACTTACCTAATATTGATATTCACCCTCTGATTGGCACACACATAAAAGTGGCACTACAGTCTGAAGACAGCCATGTTTCAGTGACATTGCAATCAACATTGCGCTCCGTAATGAGGTCATTCACGAGAAAGGTTTTACTAGTGATTTCTCTAGTGATCTACCTAGAGGTAACCAACGGAATAACAATCACATTTTTAATGTTACAACCACGTTTTCTGACAGTCTCCAATCTATCAGAATGGTAGGAGATGACAGTTTGTATGAACTCACTAGAAGGTAGAGTTAAAGGAACATAAATTAACCTATATTGGTCACACTGGTCAACTTACTGTACACTGATTGTACAAAACATTAAGGACACCTTCCTAATATTGATATTCACCCTCTGAATGGCACACATACACACTCCTTGTCTCAATTGTCTCAAGGCCTAGAAATCCTTATTTAACCTGTCTCCTCCCCTTCATCTACACTGATTGATGTGGATTTAACAAGTAATATCAAATGAAGCTTTATTTATACAACACATTTCAGACATGGAACACAGCGGCAGGTAGCCTAGTGGTTAGAGCGTTGTACGAGTAACTGAAAGGTTGCAAGATCGAATCCCCGAGCCGACAAGGTAAAAATCTGTCGTTCTGCACTTTTCTTCAGAAGGGGTTTCGCCATAGCAGTTTTTAGTGCAGTGGGGAAAGTGCCTGTGAACAGGGAGTGTTTAACAATAGCTTGCATTTCTTCAGATATGCAATTGAAAACTGTTTAAAATAAGGTGGTGGGGATAGGATCGAGCAGGCAGGTAGAAGGTTTAAGTTGTGATATCACTTTTCTGAGCATGTCTGTTTCAACCAGGGAAAATAAATCCATAGAGCCTTTGCGTGGTAGGCTAGGGCACAGGTCAAACTTCTCATTAGGTCTTGCTTGACTGATACCCAGCCTAATGTTTGTTATCTTATCTCTGAAATATGCCGCAAACTCATCACATTTACATATGGAAGAAAGTTCACATAAGTTTGCAGGGGTAGGATTTATCAGGCCATCAATGTTCGAGAAGAGCACACTCAAATTATTCTGATTATTAGGGATAAAGATAGAAAAATGAGCCCGTCTGGGATTTCTAATTGCTTTATTGCTCTCTCAGAATATCATAATAGACCTGTAACTTTGATTTCCTTCACTTCTGCTATTCTGCAATTTCCCTTTAATCTATTAGTTTCCTCACTCATCCCAGGGGCTCTCCGTTTGAATGTGGCCTTTTTCAACTTTACTGGAGCTGTAGAATCAATGGTTGCCCTTAATTTTCTATTAATGTGATCTACTAAATTATCAAAAGAGGAAGGCAGAATAGATGATGGAGTATTGCTCATACATACACTCAATGGAATCTGTGGAGGTAAGATCTTCAGTGGTAAAATAGCATTTCTTGAGTGTAGGGGGCAGGATTTTTCGTTTTTGGCAAAAAAAAAACGTACCATTTGAAACTGCCTATTTCTCAGGCCCAGAAACTAGAATATGCATATAATTGTCAGATTAGGATAGAAAACACTCTAAAGTTTCCAAAACTGTCAAAATATAGTCTGTTAGTATAACAAAACTGATATTGCAGGCGAAAACCTGAGGAAAATCAAACCAGGAAGTGCTGTTTTTCCTGAAAGCTCTCTATTCCATTGGATGCCTTCCCTCCATTTAAAGGGATATCAACCAGATTCCTTTTCCTATGGCTTCCTCAAGGTGTCAACAGTCTTTAGACATAGTTTCAGGCTTTTATTTTGAGCGAGAAAGATAACATCGCGTCAGTGGATAGCTAGCTGGGTGTTCGCAGAATTTTGCTTGCGAAACAGAGTGGGGCAGCCATTGTCTCTCCCTCTCCTATTGAAAAAGCAACAGTCCCGGGTTGATATATTATCGATTATATATTTTAAAAACAACCTGAGGATTGATTCTAAAAAACGTTTGACATGTTTCTATGGACATTACGGATACTATTTGGAATTTTCGTCTGCGATGACGTGACTGCTCGAGCCTGTGGATTTCTGAACATAACGCGCCAAACAAATGGAGGTATTTTGGATATAAAAATAATCTTTATGGAACAAAAGGAACATTTATTGTGTAACTGGGAGTCTTATGAGTGCAAACATCCGAAGATCATCAAAGGTAAGCGATTTAACCTTTCTGATCTCCCCATCCCGGATCCGGGTTCGTGAATACAGACTCAAGCTCATTACCATAACGCAACGTTAACTATTCATGAAAATCGCAAATGAAATGAAATAAATATGCTAGCTCTCAAGCTTAGCCTTTTGTTAACAACACTGTCATCTCAGATTTTCAAAATATGCTTCTCAACCATTGCAAAACAAGCATTTGTGTAACAGTATTGATGGCTAACGTAGCATTTAGCATTAGCATTCAGCTGGCAACATTTACACAAAAAAACAGAAAAGCATTCAAAAAAATCATTTACCTTTGAAGAACTTCAGATGTTTTCAATGAGGAGACTCTCAGATAGCAAATGTTCAGTTTTTCCTGAAAGATTATTTGTTTAGGACAAATCGCTCCGTTTTCTGCGTCACGTTTAGCTATGAAAAAACCCCTGTATCCAGGATTGTGTAAATCTATCAGCAAGCTCATTAGCATAACACAACGTTAACTATTTATGAAAATCGCAAATTAAATGAAATAAATATGCCATCTCTCAAGCTTAGCCTTTTGTAAACAACACTGTCATCTCAGATTTTCAAAATATGCTTCTCAACCATAGGAAAACAATAATTTGTGTAAAAGTAGCTAGCTAGAGTTAGCATTTCGCGTTAGCATTTAGCGTTAGCATTAGCGTTAGCATCCAGCACGCAACATTAACAAAAACATAAAAGCCTTCAAATAAAATCATTTACCTTTGAAGAACTTCTGATGTTTTCAATGAGGATACTCTCAGTTAGATAGCAGATGCTCAGTTTTTCCAAAAAGATTCCTTGTGTATTAGAAATAGCTCCGTTTTATACATCACATTTGGCTACCAAAAAAAATCCATGAATTCAGTCCTCAAAACGCAAACTTTTTTCCAAATTAACTCCATAATATCGACTGAAAACATGGCAAACGTTGTTTAGAATCAATCATCAAGGTGTTTTTCACATATCTCTTCATTGATACATCGTTCTTGGACACATGCTTTCTCCCCTGAATCAAATGGTAAAGTAGAAGCAGCTGGCAATTGCGCACCGAATTCGACGCAGGACACCAGGCGGACACTTGGAAAATGTAGTCTCTTATGGTCAATCTTCCAATGATATGCCTACAAATACGTCACAATGCTGCTATGACCTTGGGCGAACGACAGAAAGTCTAGGCTCATTCGTTGCGCAATCACAGCCATATAAGGAGAGAATGGAAAACAGAGCTTCAGAAATTCTGCTAATTCCTGGGTGATGCATCATCTTGGTTTCGCCTGTAGAATGAGTTCTGGGGCACTTACAGACAAGATCTTTGCAGATTCTGAAACTTCAGGGTGTTTTCTTTCCAAAACTGTCAAGAATATGCATAGTCGAGCATCTTTTCGTGACAAAATATCGCGCTTAAAACGGGAACGTTTTTTATCCAAAAATGAAATAGCGCCCCTAGAGCTCTAACAGGTTAATCTATTGCTTTTCTGACTTTCGTGACCAATCTACTTGGCTGCTAGTGTTTGTAATATTTGTCTACTGAGAGAGATGTTCCTACATAAACGCTTGTTATGCTTTCGCCGAAAAGCTGTATTGAAATCTGACATGCCAGGTGGATTAACAACAAGCTAAGCTGTGTTTTGCTATATTGCACTTGTGATTTCATGAAAATTAAATATTTTTAGTCATTTAATTTGAATTTGGCGAGCTGCAATTCAGCGGGTGTTGATGAAAATGATCCCGCTAAAGGGATGGGTGTGTCAAGAAGTTAATAATGCGTTCAGTATTACCCTGTGCTATGGTTAACAAGGTCGTACAAAATACACAGTGGTGATCAGATAAAGCATCATCAACAATAGAGAATGTCAATAGAAAGCTCCTTGGTAATAACCAGGTCCAGAGTATTGTTGTGGTTATGGTTGGTTTGTATAAACTCACTAGAAGGTAGAGTTAAGGGAATATAAATTAGGTTATTTACAATAACCATAGTGCAATTTCTATAGGAGTTGATATGGTTTCCAAGTCCTCTGTTGCTTATTCTGACAGGAAGAACTGGAGCACTACCAGACCCTGTCTGTCAGTCTTTAAAACAGTTTGCGATGTTGTTGGAAATAATCCATGGAACCCCTGCGGTTAGGGTGAATCCCGTCTCTTTTGAAAAGTGCTGGTTGCTCCCACAACAAATCAAAGTGGTCACAAAAAGAGACATTCCTGTCGTTGCCAAGTTTCTTCAGGTACTCGTTTAGGGCAAAGAGTCAGTTGAAACGTCCGGGAGAACAGGAGGGGGCCAGAGATAACTATTATCTTTCCTGCGCTAACGAGGGTCTTTAAAAAAAATGGTGGTCCTCCCTCAGTTCTTCAAATCGCCTAAAGCGAAGGTTCTTAAAACCTATGTGAGTGACGATGGTGTCAATATTGGAGTAGTTGACCAGAACCGTGGGCAGGAGAGATTTGATGTCATAGACATGGGCTCCTGGGTAACAGTGGACCTTGGTCGGTCCACAGACCATAGGCAGGCCAAAATCTCTCACCATCGGGCTGCCCACAATGATGGGGGTAGTGATAGAATCCGATGGATTACCTGCTGACTCCCGGGGCTCGTAGGTCCGTCTGAAGTGGGGCAAAGCTGTTTGATAGCTGGATCGGATCTTCTTGGACAGACGGGTGGCCAGACTGCCTCCCCGATCTCCTACGCCTTGCGAGTGTCCTGTCTCCCATGGGCCATGGAGTTGAGCCTAACGTCTGTCCGTTGGATTGGGACAGATCAACGCCGCCGACTCATCAACAGCTTTGCTATAGGAGGAATTTAAAACTAAGATTTGGTTTGCCTGGGTTACAGCAAGGTCGGTGTACTTAGAAAGCGGGTGTTCCTTTTCTCGAGCTGAACTAACAGCCAGAGAATCTCTTCCCTAAGATGCTTGATGGTGGTGCATTTAGGGGAGACAAATCCCTGTCCAGTTTCCAGTTCCACCGTATCTTCATCTTGTGATTGTGTGGAAATCTCATCTCATATCTTAAGTCTTTATGCCCAGCGGTGGATAAAAACACCTGTGGGCTAGCACTGCTCCATTTTCATGATGGCTAGCAGCTAACTGCTACTTAACAGGAATCCGGGACACAAACTTGTGGTCCCAACCGCATCACGAATCAGTAGCAATACAAAAACTTTAGCTATTATTGAAAACTATTTAATTTAAATTATTTCATAAAAACAACAAACTGAGTGTAGGCAGTACACTGTACTGTTGCGTGCTCTGATGACGTCTGTTCAATAAGGGATCATAGCTTTCACCTGGATTCACCTGGTCAGTCTATGTCATGGAAAGAGCAGGTGTCCTTAACGTTTTGTGCACTCAGTGTATATCTGTACTATACAGCTGCTTATGGCTATTTCTGAGAAGAGAAAACCCCTAAACTAATTATTGTGGTCAGGTCAGGACAGCATACTTAATAATATGTTGCTTAGCAGAGAGGAACTGGACAGGACATGCAATTCTAAGTGAGGAAAAAGACAAACAGCTGTGAATTTACATGTATTTGATTGACACATCTTAGGCAGAAAAGCAGGACATACATTTAAGCAAAGTAGAACAACCTCCATTATTGCCACAATAACATTACTGGATATATTTGGAAATGGTTTCCGATATTTGAAGCCTGGTTTTACCAATTGGGGGTTAACCAAAATGTTATATTTAACTGTGTTTGGTGTGTTTTCAGAGGCCAGCCATGGAGGACAGGAGACTTCCCCCTACAGTGCCCTTAGTGGTCAAAACTGAGCCAGACACAGAGACCCGTAGGGTGAGAGAGGAGGAACAGCCTACCATTCCCATCAGGGTTAAAAAAGAGGACCTCTCTGAAGTGCCCCTCAAATTGCCCAGATTCAAGTACGTGGACTTCCCTTCGCTACACCAGTGCATCCAGCAGCTCACCGTGCCACCCCTGGACAGCTGGCTGGAGGGCTTTCCCCTGGCTCTGGGAAGACCCTCTGGAGGACACACCCCTGTCACTTCCAAGGAGAGAGTTCCCAAGTTTCGGTATGTAGATTATCCCTCTCTGCACCACTGCATCCAGCAGCTGTCTGTGCCGCCTCTGGAGAGCTGGAGCTCGGGGTTGGCCAGGTCAGGGTGTGGGGTGACAGGGGGACCTGGATCCACCAACTCTCATCCCAGCTCTGTGAGGGGGAACCAGACAATAAAGGGAGATGGTTCAGCATCGGCTTACAAGCAGGACGAGTATACTGCTTTCCCCTTTCCTGGGCCTGACTCCGGCTCCATCCAGTGTGTGACCTCCTCAAACAAAGCATCCCATAAGCCTCAGCGGCTTCAGCTGCTCTTGAGTAGTCCACCCGGATCCAGACCTGCATTAAGCTCACAGGGGGAAGAGGTTCGCCATAACGTGGTGTGTTCAGATCAGCTGTCTCAAAAGTTCTCTAATCCCAAATCTTGGGTTTCTGGAATGAAGCGTGTCAGAGGAGCGGGACCACTCCATCAGAGCAATAGGAAGTCAGCTGGTGATGATGAATGGCATGCAGACTTTAAAAAATCTACACAAAGTCATCAAGAGGCCCAAGTAAAGCTAAGTGACTCTCCTGACCTAGGACAAGAGTTTTGGAGAACCATCCCAGAGTCTGTCTGCCCCTTTTGCCAAAAGATGTTTTCAGATCCAGAGGAATTGCAGAGCCACCAGAAGAGTCACAGAGAAAAGGTGAGTCTGTAGTACCCTGAACATTTTCTGGATATGTGACAAATCCTTCTTTAACTGATCAAATTGTGTATCAAAAAATGATGAATCTTGTCTCATGTTTGTCATATAATTTCAGAAGCCTCATTGATGTCTTGACCAAGGAAATGTACAGCTGACAACAATGAACATCTTAAAAACTGTGCATCTACTTCAGTACTTCCTACACAGGCGTGGACTAGGGCAGGCTTCTCCACAAATTATTGGTCACCTGATAAGAGTTCCACTGAGGTTGTTTTGAGTGTTCAGTGTTTATCTTGATGACCTAGGTGACTGACTACAAACAAACCACTTTAGCTAAGGGCTTCATTCATAATTCAGTCTAGCAATTAAGCTCTCAATGTGAAAGACTGACCTGCAGTGGCTCTTGGTGGTCTTACAACTCCTTATTTACCAATGGGTTAATTTGCCAGGAAGTGGTACACATTAGATGAGATATAACAAGGAAATTAGCCATTTGATGTTGTTCAAATTAAAATGTCAGGAATTAGATTGAAATGCATTGTAGTGCATACATTTTTGTATTACTGTAGTTGAGAATTAGGCTTTCATTTATATTCCTTAAAAGGGATGCCAATGTTTTCCTGTTTACAAGCTGTTTTTGGCAGAAACATGAATAAGTGGGGGTATCAGCACCTTGTTCACTGGAGATGGCTGCCTGTTCCAATATTTCAACATAATTATCTAGATTTGGGTGCCTATAAAACCTTTAACTTTTGGCTTATGCTGTGAAACAACACATGCTTCTTAATAATTTCTTATCTAATGTTTTTATGCTTTGTATTTTAATGTTTCTTTTTTACAATGACAATTATATATATATTATTGATTGTATTATCTAGAAATAACTTTAAACTTTGTTTTCAATTCTGTGTGCATTAAAGATTTTCTAGTAAAGATTACTCTACTTTACATCTCCAACAAATGCTTTACACTTACAAGTGTCACATTATTTTCAGTACATACTATACACTACAGCGTCATCTAGAAATTTCCAAGAAAACAAACCATGATTATTTAGAGCTCATCCTTTATTATTACTTTTGTTAATTTACCCCGTTTTCTCCCCAATTTCATGGTATCCAACAGTCTTGTCTTATCGCTGCTCCTTCCGTACAGAATCGGGAGAGGTGAAGGTCGAGAGCCAAGCGTCCTCCGAAACACAACCCAACCAAGCCGCACTGCTTCTTGACACAATGCCCACTTAACCCTGAAGCCAGCCGCACCAATGTGTCAGAGGAAACACCGTACACCTGGTGACCGCGTCAGTGTCCACTGCGCCCGGCCCGCCACAGGAGTCGCTAGTGCGCCGTCCCTGCCGGATAAACCCTCCCCTAACCCAGACGACGCTGGGCCAATTGTGCGCAGCCCCATGGGTCTCCCGGTTGCGGCCGGCTGCGACAGAGCCTGGACTCGAACCCAGAATCTCTAGTGGCACAGCTAGCACTCCACTCGAGAGGCCCATAACAAAATGATTTATAATGATGTATGGCTATGATTAAGATCTAGGCCTATAACATTAAAAGTTGTAAAGTAAACCAGTCCAGACCATAACTAAATGTTTTTTATGTAAACAATGTGGCATCACTGTCATCCCATATTAAAAAATACTTACGTTTACTGGAATACTACAGTACTTACTATAGCATTCTGTAGTAAACTGTAGAATACTATACTACAAACTGTAGTATCCCTCGAGCATGTGTAGTACATATAGAATGTTGTAGCATACTGTAGAATACTATAGTAAATATTGTAGTATACTGTAGAATACTATAGTAAATAGTACAGTAATGTTTCCAAAAACACTAGTCTGCCAAAACAAAACTTTTTAAACTAAAGTAAATACTAGTAAAATACTAAAGAAACCCAAGGGGTATGAATACTTTTGCAAGGCACTGTACAGGTTATAGAAAATGTGCTCTTTTAGTATTTATCCAGTATGCTTCCTCAAGGAGATCGCTTCCACTGCTATGTCAAAGATTAAAAAAAAATACTATAGTAAATACCACAGTAATGTCTGCAAAAACACTACAGTAAATACTTCAGTATACTGCAGTATGTAAAACATTACAGTAAATACTACAGTATACAACAAACTGCAAAAATACTACATTACTATAGTATGCACTACAGTTATTTTAATACAGGATTTATACTATAGTTAACTGTAAATACTACAGTAAGGTCTGCAAAACCACGACAGTGAATACTATAGTATTTATACCATAATATACTACAGTATTTTTTCCATATGGGATGGCACTTTCCATTTAAATAATGCAGTGGTATAAAGTACTTAAGTAAAAATACTTTGAAGTACTACTTAAGTCATTTGGGGGGTATCTGTACTCTACTATTTATAATTTTTCACAAGTTTTACTCCACTACATTCCTAAAGAAAATAATGTACTTTTTACTCCATGCACTTTCCATGACACCCAAAAGTTTCAATACATTTTGAATGCTTAGCAGGACAAGAAAAAATTCACACATTTATCAAGAGAACATCCATGGTCATCCCTACTGCCTCTGATTTTGGGGACTCACTTAACGCAAATGCTTAGTTTGTAAATGATGTCTGAGTGTTGGAGTGTGCCCCTGGCTATCCGTAAATTTAAAATACAAGAATGGTGCCCAGGGACGTCATGCACCCAAAATCTGAAGCCACAAACTACATGAGGATGGCTGGTGGGGTGGTCCGGAAGGGAGTTAGACCCCGTACTTAAGTTGGAGAATTTTGAATTTTTCAAACACATGAAAAAGCTTTATCCTGCAATCTAGAGCCATAATCATTATGCTTAATTCTATGTAAAAAAATATACTTATTTTTTCTGCATATCTGAGCTGTCTGTATCCTTTGTTGTCCTGGTGGTTATTTGTTTAAAGAAAAGATTGAAAGGAAGGCAAGTCTTATTCAGTACATTTAGATTTCGCTTGCTTTTCTAAATTCTACAGTGCATTCATAAGTTAAGACTCCTCGACTTTCCCCCCATTTTGTTTACATTACAGCCTTATTCTAAAATGCATTAAATTGTTTTGTTTTTTAACCTCATCAATCTACATACAATACCCAATAATGACAAAGCAAAAGTTTGATGTTTTTGGAAGTTTAAAAAAAATAAAAAACTGAAATATCACATTTACATAAGTATTCAGACCCTTTACTCAGTACTTTGTTGAAGCACATTTGGCAGCAATTACAGCCTCGAGTCTTCTTGGGTATGAGACTACAACCTTGGCACACCTGTATTTGGGGAGTTTCTCCCATTCTCCTCTGCAGATCCTCTCAAGCTCTGTCAGGTTGGATGGGGAGTGTCACTGCACAGCTATTTTCAGGTCTCCAGAGATGTTCGATAGAGTTCAAGTCCGGGCTCTGGCTGGGCCCCTCAAGGACATTCAGGGACTTGTCCCGAAGCCACTTGTGCATTGTATTGGCTGTGTTCTTAGGGTCATTGTCCTGTTGGAAGGTGAACCTTCACCCCAGTCTGAGGTCCTGAGCGCTCTGGAGCAGGTTTTCATCAAGGATCCCTCTGTATTTTGTTCCGTTCATCTTTCCCTCAATCCTGATGCTGCCACCACCATGCTTCACAGTTTCCTCCAGACGTGATGCTTGGCATTCAAGCCAAAGAGTTCAATCTTGGTTTCATCAGACCAGAGAATCTTGTTTCTCATGGTCCGAGAGTCTTTAGTTGCCTTTTGGCAAACACCATAAGGGCTGTTATGTGCCTTTTACTGAAGAGTGGTCTCCATCTGGCCACTCTACCATGAAGGCCTGATTGGTGGAGTGCTGCAGAGATGGTTGTCCTTCTGGAAGGTTCTCCCATCTCCACAGAGGAACTATGGAGGTCTGTCAGAGTGACCATCAGGTTCTTGGTAACCTCCCTGACCAAGGCCCTTCTCCCCCGATTGCTCAGTTTGGCCGGGCAGCCAGCTCTAGGAAGAGTCTTGGTGGTTCCAAATTTCTTCCATTTAAGAATGGAGGCCACTGTATTCTTGGGGACTTTCAATGCTGCAGAAATGTTTTGATACCCTTCCCCAGATCTGTGCCTCAACACAATCCTGTCTAGGAGCTATACAGACAATTTCTTCGGTCTCATGGCTTGTTTTTGCTCTGACATGCACTGTCAACAGTGGGAATTTATATAGACAGGTGTGTGCCTTTCCAAATCATCTCCAATCAATTTAATTTACCACAAGTGGACATCTCAAGAATGATCAATGGAAACAGGATGCACCGGAGCTCAATTTCGAGTCTCATAGCAAAAGTTCTGAATACTTATGTAAATAAGGTATTTCAGTTTTAATATTTAATACATTTGCCAAAATGACTAAAAACCTGTTTTCGCTTTGTCATTATGGGGTATTGTGTGTAGATTGATGAGGAATTTTGTATTTATTTAATCAATTTTAGAATAAGGCTGTAACCTAACAAAATGTGGGAAAAGTCAAGGGGTCTGAATACTTTCCGAATGCACTGTACCACCTTGCTAACAGGCATGCAAGCTAAGATAGTTCGACAAACTAGCTACTCCAACTTGATTAATAGCCTGAATTGGCTTCTTGCTAGCTAGTTATGAGGTTAGGAGATTGGTAACCTATCTGGGCTAGCTAAAGCCAACTTCATAAAATTGGCTAGTAGTATTACAGAGGACAAGAAGTATTACAGAAAAACAAATGTAAATAAAAAATGTACAGGACAAATCTGAGGGGGCCTGTGTCCCGTCTGGTTTGCTTAATATAAGGAATTTGAAAGGATTTATACTTTTACTGTGGGTACTTAAGTATATTTCAGCAATAATATTTACTTTTGATACTTTAGTAAAAGTATTTGGTTTTAAGTTTACTTAAGTAGTATTTTACTGTGTGACTTTTCACTTTTACTTGAGTCATATTCTATTAAGCCACAGTATCTTTACTTTTACTTAAGTATGACAGTTGGATACTTTCTCCATCACAGAAAGAATGGCGATATTCCAAGGTGGATCAGTGGTGGCCGCTGACTGGCTGAATACCCGGGCCGTGAGGTGGTTGGAGTTGTCAACAAATCAGCATGACAGAAATACGATGCCAAGTTTTCGAACTACCGGCAGTTTCTTTGAGAATAATAATAACTTGTTATAATTTGTTCAAAACTGTTAAAACTATTCTTGTTCTCTCTCTCTCAAGTCAACTACTCACCACATTTTTTGCACTGCAGTGCTAGCTAGTTGTAGCTTATGCTTTCACTACTAGATTCATTATCTGATCCTTTGATTGGGTGGACAACACGTTGGAGGACGTCCTCTGGAACTTGTCATAATTACTGTGTAAGTCTATGGAAAGGGGTAAGAACTATGAGCCTCCTAGGTTTGTATTGAAGTCACTGTACCCAGAGGACGGAACCTATCTGTCCTCTGCCAACACCATGGTGCTACCCTAAAGAGTGCTGTTGAGGCTACCTTCATTGCAAAAGTGTTTTTATCAATTATTTGGTGACATTAATATATTTAGTATAGGTATGTCTAAAGAAAATAACTTTCAATGTTTTGCCATTTTTCCTCCTCTGAGGAGTCTCCACTGGTGGTGGTATAGCTGGATCCTATAATTCTCCTGACCTTAGATTAAAACTAGGGAGGAAACCTTTTCCATATACATGCTGAGGCATTTAGATCCTCAACTAAAGCTGAATCATTGAGGAACTCCCAGATCAGTACAGTAGATTGCAGTAATCCGGGTTTCCTAAAGTTGGTCCTGGGACCCCCCCATGGGTGCACATTTTGGTTTTTGCCCTAGCATTACACATTAAAATAACCAACTCATTATCAATCTTTGATTACTTGAATCAGCTGTGTAGTGATTGGGCAAAAAAACAAAATCTGCACCTGGAAGGGGGGTGGGGGGTGGGGGCAGGACAGAGTTTGGGAAATCCCGAAGAAATGTTTAAAGATCATGTTTCTGTATTGAAATCTGATTTGTTTTGACAGAATACATCTAGCATGAGATAATAAAGACAAAGGATACAAAATCTGTTTTGTGATGTATTAATATATAAACATGTCAATCTCCATGGGACTCCTTCATTACAGTAAAATAAGCGAGGCCATTGTACAAAACCAGTTGATTTCATGTGTCTGGGAATAGACTGTCATTTAACAGGATATTTCAAGCCCTACATTAGTCTACATCAATGATCCATCTCATCTCACCTTGAATGAACCGGACTAACAACTGTGCTCCACACAAAGTTCTGCCTCCTTTGACTCCAATTATTACTGTTCCTTCCAGTAAAACACAGGAATAATGTATTAACATTTACAGTAAGCTTTAAGACATAAGAGCTACACCATCGAGAGCATCCTGACTGGTTTGCATCACTGCCTGGTATGGCAACTGCTCAGCCTCTGACCACAAGGCACTACAGAGGGTAGTGCATACGACCCAGTACATCACTGGGGCCAAGCTTCCTGCCATCCAGGACCTCTATACCAGGCGGTGCCAGAGGAAGGCCCTAAAAATGGTCAGACTCCAACCACCCTAGTCATAGACTGTTCTCTCTGCTACCGCATGGCAAGCGGTACCAGAGAGCCAAGTCTAGGTCAAAAAGGCTTAACAGATTCTACCCCCAAACCATAAGACTCCAGAATAGCTAATCAAAGGTCTACCCCCCTCCCCCACTGCTGCTACTCTCTGCTTATTATCTATGCATAGTCACTCTACATACATATATACATATTACCTCGACTAACCTGTGCCCCCGCACATTGACTCTGTACCGGTACCCCCTGTATACAGCCTCGCTACTGTTATTTTACTGCTGCTCTTTAATTATTTTGTATTTTTAACCATTTTTTACTTAACACATTTTTCTTAACTGAATTGTTGGTTAAGGGCTTGCAAGTAAGCATTTCACTGTAAGGTATACCTGTTGTATTCAGTGCATGTAAAAATTTGATAATAGTAAATGTTTCCCCAGCTGCGTATATCCCCAGTGCATTTCTTGCTCTCTGTCTTTCCATCCTTTACAGTCCATCATGAAGGCCTTAACAGCCGAGCCCTCCCATTGAGTGAGTGCGTTGGTGAAAGCGCAGCCCCCCACAGTTTCGGAAAGTCTTGCCACACTGGCTGCAAGTGTAGGGCTTCTCTCCTGTGTGAATACGGAAGTGTCTTGTGAGAGCCCAAGAGTGACGGAAGCGTGCATTGCACACGGTGCAGGCATAAGGCCTCTCTCCAGTATGAATACGCTGATGGATCTTCAGATGCTCCATGCGGTTGAAGTCTCGACCACACAGGGAGCAGTGGTACGGGCTCCGCCCAGGGGGGTAGAGGTTGCGCTTGGGGAGCTTGTTCATGTCCTTCGGGTGAATAAGACTACGATGTCGCCGCAGCTCCTCAGACAGATGGAACTTCTCTCCACAGATCTTGCAGATGTGCTGTGCTGCAACCATGTTGTTCACGTCACCTGTCTGAGGGCTGTACATCTGGTGTGAGTGAGAGGTGGAAGCCCCAGCAGTCTCTCTGGGTGGGTACTGCTGTTGTTTACCAAAGCCTGCATGGAGACCTGTAGCTGAAGAAGACGATAGGATGTCCAAGTCTGGTATGTTTGGGGTGAAGATGGGAGAGTCCGCTTCAAAGTCAAAGAAGAGAAAATGAATTAACCATTAACCACTTGAAATTCTATCATCATCATCATCATCATCATCACTGACATGAGATCAAAACCAATTTACTACAGAACTACTTGGGCTGGGGTCCCAGACACAACTTAAGGCTAGTCCGGGACTAAACATTTTCTATTGAAATAGCTTTTTCAGTCCAGGACTAGGCTTAATTTGTATGCAGGAAACTGGTTCTTAGTGCAGGACTTACATAGAGAGTGGCTGGTGGAGGGAGTGAATGAGTCTGGGTCACTGAGTGGGAGCTGCAGTGCCGCTGGCCTCCAATCCTCCAGCAGCCTGGTTTGAGCCAAGGAGAGACCGTCTGGACAGTAGTCCTCTTCTCCCCCTCCAGTATTGGGACCACAGTTCCTACTGCTTCCCAGGTCTACAGACTCCACCTTCACCTCAACCAGACACTTCACAGCTGCATCCTTCATGGTACCATCAGGGAAGGGATGGCCGTCAGCATGGGCTATTGATGTATCATGTCCCGTGGTTGGCTCTGTGCACGCTCTGTTAAAATCTTCATGGTTGTCTGAGTACATGTTTGAGACAACCTCTTCTTTAGTCCCTGTGAATAAATATTGACATAGATAACATGCATCATAGCTTTGCTGAAATAATAAGTTACAGAACATTTTAAATGTAAATCAATAGTAGTGAGTGACAGTCCCAACTTACCAGCTTCATCTTCCTGATTTAAAGTAAAAAAATCCGGTTTAATATCTTGAGTGCACACCCTACCATCCTCACGGATCTCACAAAACGACTCGTTAAGAAATGCAGGGTTATCAACAGCTTCGGATTCGAATTCTTCATACCTGTCCCCAACATTTGTTGTACCAAGAGACTGATTGGATTCAAGAACTCTGTGCTCTCCTTCGCTTCCTGATTTTATTTTATTTTGTGAGACGTTTAGAGAATTCAGCTGCTGATGAACCTGTTGGATTCTACTATTGGTGCTGTTTTTTTCCCCTATTATTGATTGTACTTGACGCTCCTCTCCTCGCGCTGCACATATTTCAAGTTCGGCTGCTTGCAAGCGAAACTTTAGGGACTTATTGTCCCGCAGCGTCTCGTGCATTTGATCCCGCACGTCCCTCAACACTTGGCCGACTAGTTTTGTAATCTCAACCACCGCGATCTCCACTGCTACTCCTAGTGCATTTTGAATAGTAGCAGTCAATTCATCCTGAAACGAGAAAGATAATTCCGCTACTAAAGCAGTGTTTGGAGGACTCACGTTTGCCGACATTTTCGTGTTACCCTCGTCAAATTCTGACCTCCGAAGTCATTACTTATGAAAAATACTGATGTCCAGAGATGTTTTCAAATCAGGTAAACAAGCTAACTAGTACCTAAGTGTGTTAGCTTGGCTAGTTACATAGGCCTGCATAATAAGCAGCTCTATCTGGCAGGGAGTGTACTCACTATAATCACTCCTTGCCTAAACGCTGTCCCTTCGCTTGTTCACTTTACTTACCTAGCGAGTAAAGCGTTTAGACTATACCTAACACTTAGTTTCACATTATTTTGTGACTATCATTTCAAGTTACGTTTAAATAATTATTGCACGCTTTCCATTTCGTATCTTTCCTCGACTCTAAGCGGAAGTTTCTTCCTGTTTGCGGTTAGGGCCAACCGGTGTTTGTACCTTCAAATTGTAGACTACAACAGCGATATCTTTCAAGAGTATAAATAATAGATCATGTAACTATAATTCGTTTAATAGAAACTCCGAATTTAGAATATACACGATCAATGTTATGTGTTTATCAAGTCATGTGAAAAACAAACGCAAATGTTAAACTCTGGGCTGAGTCTTACTTGGCCGTCTATTTCACATCAAATGGCCCTGTTCGAATACGTGTTCGCCAAATGCATCCTTCCTTCCTTCCCTGCTTGAAATGATGACTACTGGCAAATTAGTGAGTAAACCATTATTGTTTTGATCATTGTGGGGAAAGAGTTAAACAAATGAGGAATTAATGCCATTTTCAAGGGCGTATGATTTAAAAAAATACATATATACATAATGTCTAATCCTTTGTTAGCCACACAACAACACAGGTCATTTAGAGCTGACCACGGGGGTGGTCAAAGAGCCTATACAGAAACTGTTTTTCCAATAGAAATCCCCGAACATGCTTGTATGCGATGTCATGGCAACATGCTAGCTAAACTCAAGCACAGAAAGACGTCATTGGGCCTAATGGTTATGTTTTACTGAACTGTGCATCAAATCAAAGGCATTACTTCACTAAAAAGTTGTTTTTGATGAAAATTCAAACGTGTGGGTTTGTAACTAAGTTTTCAAGATATATAATTTTCTAAATACAGAAATACAACCAGTATGAAATACAGCCGACTCTATTTCTGTATTTAGAAAGTTAGATATCTTAAACTTGATTGCTGACATGCAAAACATTTTTGGAACAATATTAACAATGGACTAATGAAACAAATACCAAAAGATAGTTTTGGGATGGAATTTTCCTTTAAGACATTGACTCAAATCTAGATTGTGTCTTAGATTTCGAGACAATTTACAATTTAGGATACATTTTTCACTCCCATTGACTTCCTAAACCCCAGTCTGGTCTAGTAGAAAGAAGAGGAAGGGAAGTGCTACTAAGGTTCACAATAGTACATTTTGGTAGACAGAAGGTGCTCTTTGGTAAAAGGGGTGAATCGGTCATCAAAAAGAAAGGAGGACCAAGGCCCTCTTCATATAATGAATTAAAATGCCTTTATTTGTATAGAAACAAAGTTTTAAAAATCCGCCGCGTTTCAGCTGCATGCCCTTCGTCAGGGAGTACAAAGAAATAATACAATGTCCTCTTTTGAACAGCTTTTCCAATTAGCTCTAATTTGAAGAGGGAGTGGTTACAAAATTGATTGGACACACCTGGTAAGCAATACTATAAACATTAAAAAGTGAAATACTGTAGCTATGTTATCAAAACATTTAACTCCAAGCTAGAAGTATCAGAATGCCTAGAAAGGTAGTTCTAGCCTTAAATATGACTGGAAGAAGTGTCAAGAAAAAGAAAGCAATATATTCCATACTACACTAGAACACAGCAAACATTAACAACAACAGTCTAAACATAGCTGAGGGCAATTGAGCAAAATATCCACTAGATGACAGCAAATGGACCTATCACAACCCTACAGGAAGAATGAGAAATACATATCTTCATTTAAACCAGGGTACTTAGTGGCCTGTAGTTTGTAAATCCATATCTTCATTTAAACCAGGGTACTTAGTGGCCTGTAGTTTGTAAATCCATATCTTCATTTAAACCAGTGGACTTAGTGGCCTGTAGTTTGTAAATCCCCAAACTTTCCTTTTGGTTAAACTGTTTAAGACGGCCCTCTTTTCTAATAGAGGCTGGAATATGATCAATACCCATAGCTTGTAGGGAGGCAGGGTTGCCATGGTGTAAGGACTTGTAGTGCCTTGCCATGGGGCAGTCTTTATTGCCTATCCGTATTGTGTACTTGTGTTCCGCTAAGCAGTCTTGAAGGTGTCTCTTTGTCTGTCCAATGTAGAACACGTTGCACTGTGGACATTCCAATCTATAGATGACATGAGTGGTTTTGCAGTTAATGAAATGTGGCTCAGGGAAGACTTGGCGTAGTAGCGTATCACTTTGGAAGATTCCCCAATTATTTTTACGGATTTAAAAATATATATATATTTCACCTTTATTTAACCAGGTAGGCTAGTTGAGAACAAGTTCTCATTTACAACTGCGACCTGGCCAAGAAAAAGCATAGCAGTGTGAACAGACAACACAGAGTTACACATGGAGTAAACAATAAACAAGTCAATAACACAGTAGAAAAAAAGAGAGTCTATATACATTGTGTGCAAAAGGCATGAGGAGGTAGGCAAATAATTATAATTTTGCAGATTAACACTGGAGTGATAAATGATCAGATGGTCATGTACAGGTAGAGATACTGGTGTGCAAAAGAGCAGAAAAGTAAATAAATATAAACAGTATGGGGATGAGGTAGGTAAAATTGGGTGGGCTATTTACCGATAGACTATGCACAGCTGCAGCGATCGGTTAGCTGCTCAGATAGCAGATGTTTGAAGTTGGTGAGGGAGATAAAAGTCTCCAACTTCAGCGATTTTTGCAATTCGTTCTAGTCACAGGCAGCAGAGAACTGGAACGAAAGGCGGCCAAATGAGGTGTTGGCGTTAGGGATGATCAGTGAGATACACCTGCTGGAGCGCGTGCTACGGGTGGGTGTTGCCATTGTGACCCGTGAACTGAGATAAGGCGGAGCTTTACCTAGCATGGACTTGTAGATGACCTGGAGCCAGTGGGTCTGGCGACGAATATGTAGCGAGGGCCAGCCGACTAGAGCATACAGGTCGCAGTGGTGGGTGGTATAAGGCGCTTTAGTAACAAAACGGATGGCACTGTGATAAACTGCATCCAGTTTGCTGAGTAGAGTATTGGAAGCTATTTTGTAGATGACATCGCCGAAGTCGAGGATCGGTAGGATAGTCAGTTTTACTAGGGTAAGTTTGGCGGCGTGAGTGAAGGAGGCTTTGTTGCGGAATAGAAAGCCGACTCTAGATTTGATTTTAGATTGGAGATGTTTGATATGAGTCTGGAAGGAGAGTTTACAGTCTAGCCAGACACCTTGGTACAAATCTGTTGTTCTGCCCCTGAACAGGCAGTTAACCCACTGTTCCTAGGCCGTCATTGATTATTTTAATGTTCTCTGCTTCTGTGCTGTATTTTGTAACAAAATACACTCTCTCTGATGTATCACGAGGCTCTCCCCTTCGCAACAAGTTCTTTCTGTCATGTAATCCAGCCCTTTTTTTAAACATTTTTTTAAAACCTTTATTTAACTAGGCAAGTCAGTTAAGAACAAATTCTTATTTTCAACGACGGCCTAGGAACAGTGGGTTAACTGCCTGTTCAGGGGCAGAACGACAGATTTGTACCTTGTCAGCTCGGGGGTTTGAACTTGCAACCTTCTGTCTTCAACCAGAAGGCCCTACGGACGATGGTGGAGACGGCACAATACATCACTGGGGGCGAGCGACCTGCCCTCCAGGACATCTACACCAGGCGGTGTCTGAGGAAGGCCCAAAAGATAGTCACCCGAGCCGCGGACTGTTCACTCGGTTACCATCTGGCAAGAGGTATCGGAGTATCGGGTCACAGACAAAAAGGCTCAGAGACAGCTCCTACCACCAGGCCATCAGACTGCTGGTAGGAGGCCATCAGACTAAACCTAGCTGTCTCTCTGCACAGACTATCTGCACCTTTGACCTGCACAGACTATTTACATCGAAGAGACTATCAGCACCTTAGAAATTATTTGCACTGACTACACACACACACACAACCCTTACACACAACCTTACACACAAACACCCATAAACACACACACACACAGTCAATACTGCTATTCTATTCTATAATATTGATTCCACAACACACTTAATACACCACATTACCTAAAGTATGTGGACACTTGTTTGCCGAATGTCTCATTCCAAAATCATGGGTATTAATATGGATTTGGTCCCCCCTTTGATGCTATAACAGCTTCCCCTCTTGGGCGATTAGACATGGTATGCAGTCGGCGTTCCAATTCATCCCCAAGGTGTTTGATTGGGTTGAGGTCAGGGCTTTGTGCCGGCCAGTCAAGTTCTTCCACACCGATCTCAACAAACCACTTCTGTATGGACCTCGCTTTGTGCAAGGGGCATTGTCATGATGAAACAGGAAAGTGCCTTCCCCAAACTGTTGCCACAAAGTTGGACGCACAGAATCGTCTAGAATGTCATTGTATGCTGTAGCGTTAAGGTTTCCCCTCACTGGAACTAAAGGCCCTAGCTCGAGCCATTAAGAAACAGCCACAGACCATTCCTCCTCCTCCAAATTCATTGGGGCAGGTAGCGTTCTCCTGGCAGCCGCCAAACCCAGATTCGTCCATAGGACTTCTAGATGGTGAAGTGTGATTCATCACTCCAGATAACGCATTTCCACTGCTCCAGAGTCCAATGGCAATGAGCTTTACACCACTCCAGCCGACGCTTGGCATTGCGCATGGTGATCTTAGGCATGTGTGCTACTCGGCCATGGAAACCCATTTCATGGAGCTCCCGACAAACAGCTATTGTGTTGATGTTGATTCCAGAGGCAGTTTGGAACTTGATAGTGAGTGTTGCAACCGAGGACAGGCAATTTATACGTGCTACATGATTCAGCACTCTGCGGTCCCGCTCTGTGAGCTTATGTGGCCTACCGCTTCGCGGCTGAGCCGTTGTTGCTCCTAGACATTTCCACTTCATGATAACGGCACTTAACAGGGAAGCTCTAGTAGGGAAGAAATTTTATGAACTGACTTGCTGGAAAGGTGGCATCCTATGACAATGCCACACTGAAAGTCACTGAGCTCTTCAGAACGGGCCATTCTACTGCCAATGTTTGTCTATGGAGATTGAATTGCTGTGTGCTCGATTTTATACACCTGTCAGCAACACCTGGGGCTGAAATTGCTGAATCCATTAACTTGAAGGGGTGTCCTCATACTTTTAGTTTATTTGTAAATAGTGTAAATAAAGCATTATTACTATGCAAACTACCTCTTCTATTACTTCATCTACTTGTTACTTTTGACTTGACTCTTTTGATTGTTATTGATGATTAATGTAATGTTTTGTTGAGGAAGATAGCACATAAGCATTTCGCTGCACCTTTATACCTGCTGTAAACTGTGTATGTGGTTTGAAAACTCTGTGGCAAGGTGCTGAGTAATTGACTGTGGCCTTGTCCGCAGATGTGGTGCTGAAGCGCTGACCACGGCGCTGTTCACAGTCATGGTGCTGAAGAGTTGACTGCAGCGCTGTTAACGGTGGTGGTGTTGAAAAGCTGACTGTGGCGCTGTTCACGGATGTGGTTGCTGAATCAGCATGAATCTTTTTGCTTTCAGCGCTGACCTCGGTGCTGTCCACGGTGCTGAATGTTTACTTATGCGCCCAAAAAGGAATACTGTTGGTATTGCCTGTAGCTTCTCCTGGGCAGATCAATGCAGTCTGCTTGATGTATAGCCCACAAAATGTTCACAAATATAAACCCATACAGGGAGTGACCAACGGGTGTCGCAAACGCTCTGATGAAAGCATGATTTGATAAATATGTCAATGCTCAGGAGAAGGGATTCCGCATTGAATAATTTAATAAAAAATGTTGGGATAGAAACTGAGTGATATGGCTAGCAAAAATATATTCCGTAGTTGACTGCTCTTATTTTCTCCTTCTGGCTAGTTAAGAGGTGCACTTCTGTAAGCACATAAATAGGCTAATTATAGGACTTAGCCTATTGGCTAACATATGGATATTTATTGATCAGTCCATCGATGGTGAAACATGCGATAACAGGCTATCACTGTGCAGTAGATGAACATGCATAGAGGCGCATCAATGTGAGAGTCCATGCAGAGTAGTAGGTCAGGCTACAGTAAATAGACTGAGTAGGAGTAGTCCTAGTACTCCAGCAAGCAGCATAGGTTGGCTATAGGGAGCAGTGTGCAGACGTCGCTCGCCGCATGTGCACGCCTGTGTGTGCACGCAGACGAGGGAAAAAGCTGATTTGATATAAATAGCACATGTTCAAATTAGCTCGCTTATTCCGGGCACGCACGTTTAATGCTTCACTCTATGGATAATATGAGAAGGAGAAGAGGAATGTGGCTATAATTAATGAATCGTCTGCTCGTTTTAGTGGGGAGATTTTAAGCAAGCAAAACAAGAGACCTGTCTAGTAATGGAGAACCATGCAGCAGAGCTGCTACAACAGCAGCAGAGCTACGAGGACGTTCGGAAAAGCGGGTATCTCCGTAAGCAGAAATCTATGCACCGGCGATTTTTCGTTTTGAGGGAAGCCTCGGAAGAGGGCCCTGCCCGTCTAGAATATTATGAGAACGAGAAGAAATTCCGAAGCAAGTCACCTGTCCCGAAAAAAGCGCTGAATCTGGAGACTTGCTTCAACATCAACAAGCGGGCGGATTCCAAGAACAAGCACATGATAGTGATGTATACCCGCGGGGAGAGCTTTGCCATTGCAGCAGACAGTGAGGATGTCCAGAATGAATGGTACCAGGCCATGCTGGACCTTCAGTGGAAATGTAAGTCATACAAGGGTTTACTATGCCCAATATTCTCCTTGCACATTTAGTCTGCATTGGCCAGTGTTGGTCCAGCTAGCAATTCTGGATTGACATCAATTACACATTCAGATCTGTAACGCGATAACATGTTTTTAATTTTTTTATTGCCCATCACACGTGCGATGCTCTTTGTAGAAATTTGGCGTATGTTACCTTAAATACAGGATATTGCTATTATAAATATTACATACAGGCCTATCCAATGAACAGTTGCATATCAGTTCAAGAGAGGTGGTGGACCACTGCATGCGGTGTGTCTGAGCAGTAGCTTATCTGAATCATTTATTGGTATATTAACCAATATTTTTTTGTCATTTTCATTTTGCTGCATGTTAGCCTACACAATTATTGCAACGTGCATGAACCAATAGGATTTTTTCTTCGTATTCGCGACCAAATAGGCTGCAGCACAACATCGTTCAAAGCGTTTACTGCAGAGGACGCAGCCATGCACCCGAGTGCTCTCTGTTTTTGTTTTTCTACACGTCCCTCTGCATGTCGTGCGCATAACCTACATTTCTGTGCTATGGCGTTGCCTGGCAGGGAGGAAATCCGCAGCGTCTGCGTGCTTTCATTGGAAAACTGGTTTCTATCGGTTTCCCTCGTGTTTAGGTTGTTATGCTGTAACACTAACCCCAACCCTGCTATCGTTTCAGTAGTAATGTGGAATCAATAATCTTAATAATGATTGTAATAATGTGGCTATATTTTATTGCATATGATTTGTATTATTTCTTCTTTATTTTACACCTCTGGTTATGGTATTTTTATAATTTTTAAATAGGCCAATGTCATTAATGTCTATAGACTACAGCTTTTACACAAATTAAACAGTAGACCTAGGAATAGATGTGGGTTTCTTCAGGGGAGCAATAATGTTGCTAAATGAAACACATCTGGAGTTACAATGCGATTGTCAGTATTTTATATTTACATTTGACATTTTAGTAATTTAGCTGTCTCTTCTTACTCGAGCCATTCGGGTTAAGTACCTTGCTCAAGGGCACATCGAAATATTTTTCAGCTAGTGGGCTCAGGGATTCGAACCAGCAACCTTTTGGTTATGGCCCAAGGCTCTTAACCGCTAGGCTACCTTTTGTAATAATCTGTAGTTACAGAGTATTTACATGTTGTAGGTTATAAAGATTGATCATTTTCATGATTATTAACAGTCTTTATTGTACCAACCCAATAATATTTTTTATAGAAATAGTGTTGAAGAACGGCCTTATTCACACAATATCAAATGTCAATCCACCACACGCTCTAAACCATCATGCAGCAGGATGGGTTTTTGTTACATGAGTGTTTTTGTTCAATGAATGTTTATTATGAATGCATTCATGAAACAGAACCTGCATGGATGAATGATGAGGCTCGTCACATATTTAACCAGTCAGAGTTCAGTGTCTAAATGTGCTGATTGTGCTACAACTGACGGTCACTCTAACCTTGATAATATATGAATATTGTATACAATATTTTTGTCTCCTGACTGTCAACTCTCGTCTTGTGCTACCCCATGATTCCTCCGAATATTGTCAATTCTATTTCCAACATTTGTCTGGCTTTCTCTGTCTCTATATCTATTTGCATAGTTTTCTGTCTTGTTGTTTATAGAGATGTGTCTTCATCCTGATTTTCTGCAGGTAAAAACCCAGAGGACTGTGGTAGTGGTGGAGAGTGTGGACTCCCCTCTCCTCCAGGCCCCACCTTCAAGGAGGTGTGGCAGGTCAAGGTGTGGCCTAAAGGGCTTGGCCAGGCCCGAAATCTAGTGGGCATCCACCGTCTGTGCCTGACCGACAAGACGGTCAACTTTGTCAAGCTCAACTCTGACGTGGCCGCCGTGGTCCTACAACTGATGAACGTGCGTCGCTGCGGCCACTCAGAGAACTTCTTCTTCATCGAGGTGGGCCGCTCGGCCATGACGGGGCCTGGGGAGTTCTGGATGCAGGTGGAGGACTCGGTGGTGGCCCAGAACATGCATGAGACCCTGCTGGAGGCCATGAAGGCACTGAGTGAGGAGTTCCGCCAGCGCAGTAAGTCTCAGTCTGTGGGTGCTACAGGCGGCGGGGGCACCGCCTCCAACCCCATCAGTGTCCCCACCCGCCGCCACCACCCCAATCTGCCCCCCAGCCAGGTGGGCTTTGGCAGACGAGCCCGGACTGAGACCCCTGGAGCAGGTGGGGCCAACTGCACCAGCACTTCACCAACGCCACGCCATGGGTTCCCCAGGGCACGCACAGCCAGCATCGGGGGAAGGACGGAGGAGGGTGGAGGTGGAGCCAGAGGGGCATGGGCAAGCTCCAGTCCCAGCCTGAACGGATCTTGTTCCACTACACCCACCCTGAGACCTAAGCCCACCAGAGCTCCAACCCCAGCTAAGATCACTCTCAGCCTGGCCCGCTACACCCCCAACCCAGCCACCTCCCCAGCCCCAAGCCTTTCCTCCAGCTCTGGTCATGGCTCAGAGTGTGGACTAGTCGGAGGGGCAATGGGAGGTGTAGCGATCTGTTCTTACACCCGCGTCCCTCAGAGAGTATCTGTGTCGGGTTCCCCTAGTGACTATGGCTCCTCAGACGAGTATGGCTCCAGCCCTGGAGAGCACTCCCTACTGGTCCCCAGTCTACCTGGAGGGTCCAATGGTGGAATGGGACACCATGCTCATGTAGAGGGCTCTTCCAGCTACATAGTGATGGGCCAGAGAGAGAGCCTCCCTGGGTCCCATCAGCGTCCTCAGGGCCGCAGGATGCTGCGGCGCTCCTCCAGCAGGGAGTGTGAGGCAGAGCGCAGACTCCTCAGCAAGAGGGCCTCCCTGCCCCTGACTGCCCACGAATGCCTGGCCCCTCGTAGGAAGGAGGAAGAGGAGGATACGAACCAAGAGTACGCCGTCATGTCACGGAGTGTTAGCAGGGACGCCTTTGTGTCACGGCGGCGCGGATCAGGAGGCTTCGCAGCAGGGGGCTTGGAAGCAGGGTCCGTCGTTGGGGAGACCCAGGTGAGGGTTGATGTGGTCCGAGGAGAGGCGGGAGGAGGAGGAGGGGGACCAGTGGACAGTGGCTACATGTCCATGTTACCTGGAGTGACGGCTCCTCCTTTTTCCCTCTCCCTGTCTGTGGCCGTGTCTGACGTCAGCGCCAAGCCTGGGGCTGATGATGAGTACATGGCCATGACCCCCAACAGCAGCGTGTCCCCCCCCCAACACATCAGTCTGCCTGTCTCAGAGGGCTACATGGTCATGTCCCCCAACAGCAGCTGCTCCCCAGACATGCATGGAATGGCCATATGGGGGAGCCGGGGCAGCATGGAGAGCCGGGCTGGCAGTGACTACATGAACATGTCTCCTATCAGTATCCGCTCGGCTTGCAGCACACCCCCCTCGCAACCTGAACAGAACCCGCTACAACACAAGATGGTCTACTCCTACTTCTCTCTGCCACGATCCTACAAACACACGCTCTCCACACGCTTTGAGGATGACTTGGATCAAGGGAAAAGGAAGGAGGGGGGTCATAGTGACCAAGACAGTGCTGGAAATCGGGGTGGACAAGTGGGCTACAGCAAGAGGGACACAGCCACAGTTGGCCCTGCAGGAGGCTGTCAACTCTCCCTCTCCTCTTCCTCCTTCTCTTCCAGCTCAGCTAGCAGTGAGAGCCTGGAGGATCGGCCCATGTCAGTGGCAGCTGGGGGAGGGCTACGACTAACAAGAACAGGGCCAGGGTTCAGGAACGGGGGAGCACGCTCTAAGGATGGATCCTATCAGCAGAAACGTGTATCGCATGGCCCAGGGGGCCAGCAGAGGAAGCCTCGTCCCCTCAGTGTGTCTGTGGACATGTCTAAAGCTAACACCTTGCCCAGGGTTAAGGAGAACCTCTTCCCCACAGAGCCTCAGAGCCCTGGGGAGTATGTCAGCATAGTGTTCAGGGGTGGTGACGTGGGGGGTAGGAGAGGGGGCCAGTGGGGGCCAGAGCACGGACTGTCAGTGACCCATGGAACCCAGAGGCCCCGTCACCGTCCAGCCCTCTGCCACGGTGGCTCCACCAACCTCCCCCGCAGCTTCTCTGCACCGCTGGCCACCTCCGCTGCCTTGGCTGCCTCTACTGAGTACGTCAACATGGATTTGGGGTTGGGAAACTCCCCTTGCCCATCCACTGGGACCCCTGTTAAATCACCTTTTTGCCCGCCCCCAGCTATTGGCCCCAAGCCCCCAGTTTTGGCCCGTAATAGGCCCTCTGCTAGGGCAGCAGAGGGCATTGTAGGTGGGCATAGGGCTGCAGTGCCAACAGACTTACCCACTTCATATACAAACTACACAGAGATGGCCTTCAGCATAGTTTCAGAGCCTAACCCTGCAGCGCCCGCCATGCATGCTGCCCAAGCTTCATCAATGGAGCAGGAATCAGGCTTGGACTTCCCCTCAGCAAGGTCCTACTCATCTCCTGACCAGAACCAGAGCAGCAGGCTGGCCAGAGACAGGGTTGGCAGGGGCGACCAACTGGGACGGAGACGCCACCGCTCTGAGACATTCATCATTACTCCTCCCCCTCTCCCCCTCCAGCTGTCCTCCTCAGGCTCCTTGTTCTTGGATAGTGCCCAAGCAGCAGCACCTCATCGACAAGGAGGACTAGAGAGGGGTTCACCATGGGAGAATGCCCAGTCAGATGCAGTCGCATCCCAGGCTTCGTCCTCTGGGTCTGCTAAACAAGGCCTTAACTACATTGATCTGGACCTGGCCTTTAATAAGGACAGCTCTCAGAATGAACTGGAGGGGGGAGCCACTGCCCCCCATAACATCTTCGCTCCAGTCCACAATGGGGCTGGTGGGGGAGTCATGATGGGAGACATTACTGGTTTGGGGAACAACCCTGGCTACGCCAGTATTGATTTCTTCAAATCAGAGGAGCGGAGGGCACTTCACCAGAGCAGCAGGAAAGATGGAAAAGGTAAAGTTACTCAACACCTGTTCTCTCTCTGTGTTATCACTCAAACACACACTAATGGGTATGTTAGTCATTTATTTTACCAAAAAGAGGGTGTCTTGTCCTGCTCCTTAAATCTGCTCCTGCATTCATCCCAGTCATCAGCAACAGAGCATTGTGGTACATTGTCTGACATCAATGTGTGCGTAAATACAATGATAATTTAATATGGTCAATAAAAAAATATATATACAGTACCAGTCAAAAGTTTAGACACATCTACTCATTCTAGGATTTCTTTATTTTGACTATTTTCTACATTGTAGAATAATAGTGAAGGTATCAAAACTATGAAATAACAAATGGAATTATGTAGTAACCAAAAAAGTTTTGAACAAATCCAAAAATATTTTATATTAGATTCTTCAAAGTAGCCACCCTTTGCCTTGATGACAGCTTTACACACTCTTGGCATTCTGTTATGACGCTGGGTGTCAGAGAAAGTGTTACCGAAATCTTTGTTATGGAGTAAATTTCTTGCACACAAATCAAATTGTACACATGCACTGTGAAATGCTTCTTTACTTCCTTACAAGCCCTTAACCAACAATGCAGGTTTAAGAAAAATAACAGTTAAGAAAAGATTTACTAAATAAATTGAAGTAAAGAAATGTATACAAAAATGTGCAGGGTTGAGGCTCAGAGTTGAGGTGTTGGCTGGCATCCTTACTTAAAATGACTTCTGCCTCCCTTGAGTTGAAAAACAATCTTATATCACCATCAGAGTTTGCAAGGGCAAAGTCATTTTTATACAGAGGGAAGCATGCAACACAAATACTCCTTTCTCAAATAAACCATGTCACCTTTTTGTCCTTCTCTGAGCAGCCTGGTCTCCTAGAATACACGTAACATAGTAAACTTAAATCCGTGACACTCAAATTAGTATGATATGTTACATTTGATATGGTCACATAACACAGATGGTTACTTAAGGAAAAATCTAAAGTGGATTGGATAGGTGGGCGTATAACGCAAATGTCTACCAACCCAAAGGTTGTGTTCAAATCTCATCGTGGATAACTTTAGCATTTTAGCTAATTAGCAACTTTGCAACTAATTAGCATGTTAGCTAACCCTTCCCCTTACCTTAACCCTTTTAACTAACCCTTCCCCTAACCCTAACTTTAACCCCTTTAATCTAACTCCTAAACTTAACCCTAACCCCTAACCCATAGCCTAGGTAACATTAGCCAGCTAGCTAGAATTTGTAACATATGATACATTTTGCATATTCGTAACATATAATACAAATTGTAATTCGTAACATATCATATGAAATGGGTGATGGACATTCACAAAGTAACACATATCATATGAATTGTAACATAGCATTAAATGGAGAGTCACAGATTTATGTACATAATAATATGAAATGCTATGAGATCAGGATGTTCTAGACAATGGATTGTGCTGGCTTATGAAAGCTAAAATGTAGCCCAATGATGGCTGGATAAATAATGGCTTCCATTGTATAGGGGTTGCAGTAGATCGGAGTGGCACTGGCACCCAACTATTATGTAAAATTATTAGCATTAATAGCCTAAGAACACAGCAGATGCTGTGTGTGGTAAACTAGCACTGTTTTAGTTTATACAACCTGATAAAGGCCTACCCTGGCCCCACCACCTCTGGATTACACTGGTATTTAATTGGGTAGAGAGAGAAATACACACAATATTTACATCCCCCTTAATTCTACCCAAATACAGTTAATGAATTCTTAATTCTGGAGTACACACATAAAAAAAGTTTGACTGTTTGTTTCGTTGTAACCTTTACCCTCTTAGCTGTTTTACATGATGATTGCCTTTATAAATGCTATTGTTACTGTTGCAAGGACACCCTTTTCTAGAGTGTTTACTGCTGGTCTAATTAATGACTACTTCTCAGGTCAAGGAGACCCTTTAGGGTAAGCCGTGTTTAAAGAACTGTGGAATACAGGTTAGGTTACATGATATCCTCCTTTAGAACCGGATGACTGAAGTTGAACCATAAACTATGACATGTCTGGTGGTCAGCAGGCTGTGTGTAAAACCGTGTCATCCCCTGGGCCCTGACCAGTGTCAGTGGTCTTCATTACCTGTGGTAGAGATTGTTTGCTGTCAGCGTACAGTGGAGCAAAAAAGTATTTAGTCAGCCACCAATTGTGCAAGTTCTACCACTTAAAAAGATGAGAGAGGCCTATAATTTTCATCATAGGTACACTTCAACTATGACAGACAAAATTAGGAAGAAAAATCCAGAAAATCACATTGTAGGATTTTTAATGAATTTATTTGCAAATTATGGTGGAAAATAAGTATTTGGTCAATAACAAAAATGTATCTCAATACTTTGCTATATACCCTTTGTTGGCAATGACAGAGGTCAAACGTTTTCTGTAAGTCTTCACAAGGTTTTCACACACTGTTGCTGGTATTTTGGCCCATTCCTCCATGCAGATCTCCTCTAGAGCAGTGATGTTTTGGGGCTGTTGCTGGGCAACACGGACTTTCAACTCCCTCCGAAGATTTTCTATGGGGTTGAGATCTGGAGACTGGCTAGGCCACTCCAGGACCTTGAAATGCTTCTTACGAAGCCACTCCTTTGTTGCCCGGGCGGTGTGTTTGGGATCATTGTCATGCTGAAAGACCCAGCCACGTTTCATCTTCAATGCCCTTGCTGATGGAAGGAGGTTTTCACTCAAAATTTCACTATACATGGCCCCATTCATTCTTTCCTTTACACGGATCAGTCGTCCTGGTCCCTTTGCAGAAAAACAGCCCCAAAGCATGATGTTTCCACCCCCATGCTTCACAGTTGGTATGGTGTTCTTTGGATGCAACTCAGCATTCTTTATCCTCCAAACACGACGAGTTGAGTTTTTACCAAAAAGTTATATTTTGGTTTCATCTGACCATATGACATTCTCCCAATCTTCTTCTGGATCATCCAAATGCGCTCTAGCAAACTTCAGACGGGCTTGGACATGTACTGGCTTAAGCAGGGGGACACGTCTGGCACTGCAGGATTTGAGTCCCTGGCAGCGTAGTGTGTTACTGATGGTAGGCTTTGTTACATTGGTCACAGCTCTCTGCAGGTCATTCACTAGGTCCCCCCCGTGTGGTTCTGGGATTTTTGCTCACCATTCTTGTGATCATTTTGACTCCATGGGGTGAGATCTTGCGTGGAGCCCCAGATCGAGGGGGATTATCAGTGGTCTTGTATGTCTTCCATTTCCTAATAATTGCTCCCACAGTTGATTTCTTCAAACCAAGCTACTTACCTATTGCAGATTCAGTCTTCCCAGCCTGCTGCAGGTCTACAATTTTGTTTCTGGTGTCCTTTGACAGCTCTTTGGTCTTGGCCATAGTAGAGTTTGGAGTGTGACTGTTTGAGGTTTTGGACAGGTGTCTTTTATACTGATAACAAGTTCAAACAGGTGCCATTAATACAGGTAATGAGTGGAGGACAGGGGAGCCTCTTAAAGAAGAAGTTACAGGTCTGTGAGAGCCAGAAATCTTGCTTGTTTGTAGGTGACCAAATACTTATTTTCCACCATAATTTGCAAATAAATTCATAAAAAATCCTACAATGTGATTTTCTGGATTTTTTTTCTCATTTCGTCTGTCATAATTGAAGTGTACCTATGATGAAAATTACAGGCTCTCTCATCTTTTTAAGTGGGAGAACTTGCACAATTGGTGGCTGACTAAATACTTTTTTTGCCCCGCTGTATGTCAAATAATGACTCCTGAGCCCTGTGTCAGCAGCATGTGCAGTATGTTACAGAGCCTGGAGAAAGGAGGCAGGTATTTTTGGTTCTTTGATTTTCCTTACGTCAAAGGAAGTCCTATTCGCTTCGTTTCCTTAGTAATGCCACTGAAAGTGTTGTTGTTTTTATCCTGATCCTTCTGCCCCCACCCACCCTTGCCAAATTGCCCTGTTCCACCCAGGCTGTTTTCACCTTCACAACCTATTTTCACACTCTCTTCTTCATCTCCTCCTTGTTATGAAGCCATTTCATCAACCCCAATGTGCTTATCCTTTAGTGTGTGATTAAACAGCCCACACAGCTCTTGTGTGGTAACAACAATCACCAAACATAAAGTGGTTACTCCTCTCAGTGCAACATTCAACACTCAGCCAGCCAAATACACTTGATCTATGGATCCTTGTTTTCACCCTAAAGCTTTCAGCCATGTCTGATGTGCAACTTGGATTCCGGTCTGTGAGAAGAAGTGTTGAGCTGTCTGCCAGGCTGAGGGTTGTATAACTGTCTGCCAGGCTGAGGGTTGTATAGCTGTCTGCCAGGCTGAGGGTTGTATAATGAGAGTCTCTCATTTTCACAAGTGGGCGTTCAGAGAGCGAAGCTAATTGATTTGTCTGCTGGTAATGAGCCATTTCACATGGGTGGAGGTGGAGGGGCCAGGACTGTCGCCAGGTGTTTGTGTTAATGTGTGGGTGTCTTGTTGTCTTTTGGCTTTTGGCTTTCACATGGCAAATACCGTAAGATGTTGTGTTTGTATATTTTATAGAGATGGATTCCAGAGTGCATGATCCATTGACTGGAGGTGTTTTTTTAAGCCTGCATTGGAATAGAGGATGATGCAGGAGACGAGAGAGGGTTATGGATTGTCATTGACATTTTCTTTACTGCCGTCAAATTGAGATATGAATAGTTGGGGCTGAATGATTTGTATTTAGTTGTGGATGTTGAAATATTGAATTATGGCAACAGAATGCAGATGATTTTGTAGTGGACATGAGTTGGACATGGTCACTTGTTTAGGTAGCTATGCCTGCAAACTTCAAAACCAGTGTCTGCCCTTGAGCCAACAGGGAATTTCCTCTTGGTCTAATGGTCTAAGATATTGGTTGCTCCTGTTGGAGACCTGGGTTCATATCCCGCGTGTTGCACTTTGTAATCAAAAGGAATTAGAGAGAGAAGAGTGCTGAGAACTCTTGAGGAGTGTGGTAAGAAGGAAAGAGAAGTCCTTATTTCAGCTCTTTACACAAGTGCTTGTGTTGAGAGTTTCCAGCGCGGACTGAGGGAACTGCAGGAGCATTAACTGTAACAGTGGAGGAGACAGATGTGGCTGGTGGGCAGAACAGAGCAGAATCACTCTGATCTGAGGTGGATTCATTAAGTATTTTTGTCTGTGCTTCTTGTGCTGTAGATGAGTAGTGAGTGACCGTAGGCTACCCTGTTTAAAAACGGTTTCTTCAGACTCTACAAATATTTTGTTATTTTCAAAATGTATAATTATTTGATTTGATCACATTATAACGGGTCTGCTGTTGTTATTTTGTTGACTCATATCTAGTGTAGCAGGAGTGGAATGTGTTGTGTTGTTGCCACCACTGAAACACTTCCCCAGCATGCCAAGCGCCCCTTGTTTTGTGTTTGGGTTTAGTGTTTACTCCCCTTTGCCCTGTTTGGCTCCAATCCTCATCCCCAAGCTGGTTGCTCCCAAGCAGAACCCTGATATCCTTCTGTGTCGTTCTACTTACTCTATAGTGATGCCCACAAACATCCACTTCAACACTTCCATGAGAGATCATTCGTCACAGTGGCCCTGTGACGATTCTCTTTTCTTCCTGAATGTTCTATTGTGCTGTGTGCAATTTGTGTGTTAACTAAACCTGCTTTACTTCAGTGATACACTCACAGATGTAATGTTAATTTATCTTTCAAAACCCATACTTTTGTAATGCTAAATCCAAAACAGAAATGTAATTTATTTGTTGCGGCTTTCAAAAATGTCACATAATGAAATGGGTGGGGGATTCCGTATAGCTCACTCTCAGACTGAAAAATATTCTAGTGGCATTGTTAAATGACCTGTGTACAGACAGCGAGGAAGACAAGAAAAACGTTCTATTGATTGACATTACAGTTACAGCCATATGTGAGCGAGATGGAGAAAGAGATTTTCCCATTAGGCTACGAAGGTGTAAATCTTAGATCCAGACCTCTCCTTTTGGGTTTTGTTATGATTTGTTTGCTAACATCTACATTTCCTCTTTTCTTTCAGAATGTTAATGATCCATCTTCATCTGGACATGGCTCCTGGCGTTGAGCAGCACTGTCCTAACTAACCATGGTGGGATTGGTTGACCTTTCTCACTGGAAGAGGAGTAAGAGAGGTGAAGGCAAACCCATCAAATCATCATTAACTCTTTGTCATCCTGTCCAGTTGTTGCTATCCAATACTAATGTGTGCCAAAAGACTACTGGTCCAAACCAACACAACAGGGTTCGCTGAGGTAGAAGAATATAGCCAATCAAGATTACATTTGTTTGTTTTTTTCCTTAACATAATCTTATGGAAATTGTTATACAAATGTGAAATGGTAGAAAGGTACATACTAAAAAGTATATAGTATACATATGTTGATGAAAGCTACATAAATAAATACATCTATATATATATTATACTTTTTAAAAAGTGCCTAATGTTTTGTTTGTAGACATTTTTACACAGGGAATCTGGAACTGGTCTGTGAGAGGGAAAACTATGTTTATGTCTCAAATGTCATTTTGTGTTAAGAATATTGTAAATATGTTGAAAATGACAGGAAACAGAGTTTTAGTTATATAGTAAGCATAATCAAACTGCCTTACTGTGTTTGAACTGTGCTAAAAGAATAGCCTCTTTACTTTATGCTGTGCCTCACTCTTCAGCCACAATGAACGCTCTCGTTTCCTCTCCTGCCTGAACCCTACCAGTACCAGCTGGAGCTAAGCCAAAAACCAGCGCTGTATAATGCCAACCACACACACACATTTGAATAGTCATCCGTGTGGTTCAGCTGAGTAGGTGAGGTTGATAGTCTTCACATTTACTGCTGTGACATTTACTACTTGTGTTTGCCAGAATATTATGACACTAACAGGCTGAGAACGGTATTGAATGTGTGATCAATGTGATTAAAGAATGCTGTGCGTGCAGGTGCGAGAGAAAGAGCATGATTACAGTGGTGCTGGAGATCAGTTATTGAAGATATTTCCAGACCACGTTATGGCCTCCCACAATGATCAACAGGGTCATTGTTATTTATGGAATAATAATATTAATTTCTTTCCCACATGCTTTATAACCACAGTGACTGAAAATCGTATCACACACACATCCCCTGTAGCCTGGTCCGAGATCTGTTTGTTCTTTCTTGCCAACTCAAGACAGCACAAACAGATCAGGCACCAGGCTACGTCCTCTGTGCATCCGAAAAAGACACTCAAGTGCCTGGCTGCCTGTGTTATTTGGTGTCCACACACTAACGGTTACCCTCACTCATTTTCACTAAGTCCCCCCTTCCCTTATATCCCACTTCCCTTTCCGTACCAGTTAGATATTCTTGCAGAAAAAAACAAGTGGTATTTTTGATGTGGTGATTCAGTTTTATGAAATCCCTTTAACCATTTGAACATAGCCCATTACTGCCAGTATCTTGTGCTTTAATGCAGAGAACTTTAGTGCCAAAATCCTGTATTACATAGGCTGTGTTCACACAGGAAGCCCAATTCTAATCTATTTTTCAGTAATTGGTATTTAGACCAATCAGATCAACTATGAAAAAAATCTGATGTGAAAAGATCTTATGTAATCGGTCGAAAGACCAATTAGTGGAAAAAACATCAGTATTGGGCTACCTGTGTAAACACAGCCATAGATCAATGGATTACTCATACTTCACTATGGTAGACTTACTCTGTTTTTGATCTTAAGTTTGTCTCACCATACAGGCCAATGGCATTGCTTGATGTGACTTTTATAATATACCTTTCTTTTTTATTCTCTTAAAATGATTATTATTAATTGGGGATTTCCATTCATGAGCTTCTCTTACCTCATAATCATGTCTAAAGAATTTGAACAGACGTGACAGTTGGTCTTAAATCCCCAAGGTCGTCTGAGAAGGTCCCCTACGTTTTGGTTCACTTAACTACCGTGGCCAAGGCCAAGTCCAGTTAAGAGTCTTTCGGTTGGACTGGGTATCATTAGACCATCTTTTAATGCCTTATTATTTTCAATATTAACTCTCACATAATACCACACAGCAGCTGTATAAAGGCGCTTTGCATTCTAGAATAACCAGAAGTTTGACAAGTCTGAAGATTCTTAGTTTGGTGAACTGCAGAGACGTGTACAAAGTGATGTAGAAATGAGACATACAGTACCTGTCAAAAGTTTGGACACACCTACTCATTCAAGTTTGGACACACCTACTCATTCATTTTTTTTTTTACCATTTTCTACATTGTAGAATAATAGTGAAGACATCAAAACTATGAAATAACTTATAGGAAATCATTTAGTAACCAAAAAAGTGTTAAACAAATCAAAATATCTTACATTTGAGATTCTTCAAAGTAGCCACCCTTTGCCTTGATGAACGCTTTGCACAATCTTGGCATTCTCTCAACCAGCTTCATGAGGTAGTCACCTGGATTGCTTTTCCAACAGTCTTGAAGGAGTTGCCACATATTCTGAGCAGTTGTTGGCTGCTTTTCCTTCCCTCTGCGGTCAAACTCATCCCAAACCATCTCAATTGGGTTGAGGTCGGGTGACTGTGGAGGCCAGGTCATCTGATGCAGCACTCCATCACTCTCCTTGGTCAAATAGCCCTTACACAGCCTGTAGGTGTGTTTTAGATCATTGTCCTGTTGAAAACAAATTATAGTCCCACTAAGCACAAACCAGATGGGATGGCATATTGCTGCAGAATGCTGTGGTAGCCATGCTGGTTAAGTGTGCCTTGAATTCTAAATAAATCCCAGACGGTGTCACCAGCAAAGCACGCCCACACCACTTCCTCCATGCTTCACCGTGGGAACCACACATGCAGAGATCATCCATTCACCTACTCTGCATCTCACAAAGACAAGGCGGTTGGAACCAAAAATCTCAAATTTGGACTCATCAGACCTAAGGACAGATTTCCACCGGTCTAATGTTCATTGCTTTTTTTTTTTGACCCAAGCAAGTCTCCTCTTATTATTGGTGTCCTTTTAGTAGTGGTTTCTTTGCAGCAATTAGACCATGAAGGACTGATTCACTCAGTCTACTCTGAACAGTTGATGTTGAGATGTGTCTGTTACTTGGACTGCAATCTGAGGTGCAGTTAATTGCAGATTCCCGAGGTTGGTAACTCTAATGAACTTATCCTCTGCAGCAGAGGTAACCCTGGGTCTCCCTTTCCTGTGGCGGTCCTCATGAGAGCCAGTTTCATCATAGCGCTTGATGGTTTTTGCGACTGCACCTGAAGAAACGTTAAAAATTCTTAAAATGTTCCTTTTTGACTAATCATCATGTCTTAAAGTAATGATGGACTGTCGTTTCTCTTTGCTTATTTGAGCTGTTGTTGCCATAATATGGACATGGTCTTTTACCAAATAGGGTTATCTTCTGTATACCACCCCTACCTTGTCACAGCACAACTGATTGGCTCAAATGCATTAAGAAGGAAAGAAATTCCACAAATTAACTTTTAACAAGGCACACCTTGATGATTCAATATGTGTTATTTCATAGTTTCTATGTCTTCACTATTGTTCTACAATGTAGAAAATAGTAAAAAAAATATAGAAAAACCCTTGAATGAGTAGGCGTGTCCAAACTTTAGACTGGTACTTTATATACTGAGACCCCTCACCGTATCAAAGGTTATACCTGTTGTTGTGGGAAAAAGGTATTTTAAGTACAATCAGGGTAATGTTTCCTGTTAGGAGAGAGCTGTGTACTTATTTTAATGCTATTAATAATACTATGACTGACTGATGTATTCTATTGTAAAGAGGAGAAGGACAAGGATCTATGAGTATGCACAGAATTCTGTGTATAAGGGGGTAGGCTTCAGGGGAGGGATATGGGCATGAGGTTCATGGAAATGTTATGGAAAAGATTTCTGTTCAAAACAGAATAATGTTGATGATTATTGCCTGTGATGTAAACAATGTCACTTTGTTTCTTTGAAAAGCTAAGAAATGAAATGGAATGAACAAACTTTGTTTCACATGTCTGTTTCCTAGATATATGACAGTGTTATTCAGATCTAATTGATGATATAGTTCCCTAAACAAACAAAGCATTCAGTCAGTCTAGCCCAGGGGTGTCAAACTCCTCCCATGGAGGGCCTAGTGTCTGCTGGTGTTTGGTTTTTCCTTTCAATTAAGACCTAAACAACCAGGCGAGGGGAGTTCCTTACTAATTTCATCAATCAAGTAAGGGAGGAGTGAACCTGCAGACACTCAGCCCTCCATGGAATGAGTTTGACAAGTGGCCTAGACTCTAATAAGCCATCAGTGAGTACACCGTGAAGGAAGGATAAAAGGCACGATCAATCCGATGTCTGCATTGGCCGTGCAGCATTTACAGTGATATGGCCTCTGCAGAGGTTAGGGCATTCAGTCTTCTTGCGCTTTGCCGAGCAGCGCAGAACTGTTGTGAAGGAAGTTGTCAACAAAGTGAGTTTGTGTTCATACAGGACCTTCCGCCTCCACCTACCATCAACCAATCATGCCAATGCGGAGCTACACGGAGCCCTCCGTATTGTTACAAAATGTGAGAGGCACACAGCGATGCGGTACAGAGCTCAATTTGGCCTCTGCATGCCTCCCGAGGCTCCGCAATTGCCTCACGCCATCCGTACTGCGCCTCTGACCACATTTGCAGATCATGCATAAATGAGCTTTAAGCCTGGGGGACAGAGGGGGTGCTGCTTGGCTGTATGTGTGTATAATCCCAGTCTCCCTAAACACAGACAGTCCCAGTCCTTCCTCCACCTTATACACATACAGTATGTCACCTCATGGCATCAGAGGCTTCTGAATCCACACAACATACACACAGTGTTGCTAAGGACTATGTAAGGGTGGATGTAACACACAGATACACAGCTATTTCTTCCCAAACCTTCTATCACTATTTGAGTGGAACTTAATGTGATTCAGCATACAATATAAAACCGTGATTATGGATGAAGTTGTACAATAGGAAAAACAAGGAGAGGAGATATAATTGTGACTGTTTAATGTTTCAGCTCAGGTCTCTCTGAAGACATTTCACGAAGATACATTTTTATAGAAAGTGTGTTTCGCTAAACTAATTTGAGTAAATGTCTCAACATTTACAGTTATTTCTTTATACAGTCTACTGTGGTTTGGACTAAAATAAAAGTACATTTTTAGATGAGAATATATCTGAAGTGTTGGGCTCCCGAGTGGCGCAGCGGTCTAAGGCACAGGCAGTGCAAGAGGTGTCACTGTAGTCCGTGGTTTATAACCAGGCTACATCACATCCAGCCGTGATTGGGAGTCCCATGGGGCTGCGCACAATTAGCCTTAACGTCATCCGGGATTGGCTGGGGTAGGCTGATGTCATTGTAAATAAGAATTTGTTCTTAACTGACTTGCCTAGCTAAATGACTATTATTTTTTTTAAACAGATGTTTCAGCAACATTTTTGTAGTGCTTCAGTCATAATTTGAATGATGATGAGAAGCCTAGCAAGCTTATGGTTTTATCTACAGGTCAGTGACTTCTTCTGCATGTAAAGAAAACGTGTGCATGTTTCATTAATGTTCTCCTGTGAACAAAATGTTCTTTGCAGACCTTATTGAATCTCTACAATTACATAGCACCCTCTTGTGTTCACTGACACAAGTGGTTGCCCTGAAATGCAGGATAGAATCAAAGCATATTAACGACCAAAATTAAGCAAGACATTTTGGTCATTAAAACAAGGACATTGTTCAAGGAATTAAAAAACTATTCATATTGTGACAAAAAGTGAAAAAATTCAAGGAAAAGCTGCTTTCCTTCCTGAATGGAATACATTCGATCTTAATGATGTCCAGAGACGTGCGGTGGAGAGGCCTTCCTCTCACACACCCACCCCTGGCTCTTCATGTGATCTGGGCTCATTGAGGGCTGGGTGGGATCACCAGTCAAGAGGGCACAATCAGCATCATTTTCAGAATCATCCTGAGGAGGATCAAACAAAGGTTAAAATGAATTTATTACAAAAACATGTTCTTAATGAAGTACTGTACATAATACAAAAAGGATTATGAGAGATTGGATTATTCTGAACCTCTGTGGCACCATCTGCAGAACCCTCGGTCGTACCCCTCAGCTTAAGGACCCAAAGCTGCTGCCCTCTGGCCCTGGCCAACAACCAAACCTATGTATTCAAACTCATGCGTTTAATCTTTATGCATTTTACACCTTTAGCTCAGTATAAATATTTTTGAACTGAAAATGTATGACCGGACACTGAAAGTTAATTGTATTCTGTATATATATAGTTACACTGCAAGCATATACAATTTCACAGACAGAGTATACATGCCGACATACCGTGTTATGTGGCTGCAATGTGGTCAGAGTAGCGTTGTTCTGCTGACAGAAGCTATCAGCAGCTAAGCAATCCCCCACACTCTGCCAGAATAGATAGAACCCATTGTGGTGGAGATGCCACACTTCTTCATTCTGTCTGAAATCTGAACATAAGCATACTCGTATTGGCAGTTAGGGCTCCTCCATGCTGTTGAAATATTCCAGTGTGAAAGGTAACCACGTCAAATGTGGTGAATATATAATGTTAGTGGGGAATCCTAACTTCCAGTTAAATAATTTTTTTTACATCATGCAATAATGTCAATGAGAGACTAAGTGAAAATGTGACTTGGAAGTTAGGATTCGCCCGGTAATGAAATAGAACACAGTACTTTCCAATTAAACAACCAAAACTACAGCAAGACATTCCACATGTTGTGTTTCATCTTGATCTACTAAATAGAGGTCATTTGTGTGATTTATTGAACTTATACAGTACAGTAGCCATATGAAGTCACCCACCTCCATTTTTAGATGACAATGCCCCGGCGAAATGGGAATCTAGCAAAAAAGAATAAGAAAGCTGCTCTTTTAAAAATATGTATTTAATCCTGAGACGACTAATAGGTTGAACAGGTTTGGGTCCTGTATAGTTTGAATCGACCAATAATATTGAGGTTTCAGAGTATGAACTACAAGAGTAGAACACTTGGTTAGGAACAGTGGTTGGTGACAGACATAGCTGTCTTTTACACCCAAACCCCAGCTATACTTCATTTTTAGAACCTCACATAATAATCATCACATCAATCAAATATTCAGTAGTGCATATTGTTGATTCAATTACTTACAGTGAACTCCAACAATTACCAGAATGATAATCAGTAGAAGTGCATTGAAGAGGAGTAGAGGGAACACAGGCGTTTTCCATTGCATCCTGTTATGTGACTCTGAAATGCAGAAGTGACAAAAATTAGATTAATACTGTCTTGTCAATAATACTTGATTATCAGTCATGCAGGCCTACATAGTCATTTAGTCATTTAAAGTCACAACTGACCGATTTCATTTGAGTGTACTAGAAAATATGAACAAAATACTCACTTGCCTGTCTCTGCATTGACGGTATGTTTCGAGACCGAAGAGACTGGTAGATGTTTTCTGTTCCAGGTGTCCCTGCACCTGGGGTCTGTAACCCTGTGGCATCCTCATAATCATTCATTGGAATGCTGCACCTTTCAGACAGCTCCATTGAGTCCCAATCTAAGTCAAATACCTCACTGACAGAGAAAGCAGAAGCATTAATTTTCTTTCAACATTGGGGACCACAACCACAAAACTGAGTCATTTTTTCCTCTTTGCACTTTCTATCTTGTGACGAAAGCAAAGTTGCCATGTCCGCGATTTTTCTGCGAATTGGTCTACTTTGAAAAAGATGTCGCAGATGAAAATGTCTTTGTGGCGTGTTTTGGCATACTTCTCAATTTCACCGCAGCCGACATGCCATTGCTCGTATATGCTATATATATATATATATATCAGGCAGTGAGCATGCTGTTATTGGGTGAGTGAGTGAGTGAATGGTGGGGGAGGGGTGTGTTTATTAATATGTTCATAAAACATATTAATGCACAATAACTGATATAACAGCGACAAAGAATTTCAAAAGGACTTTAGGCGCACAAGAGCTCTTTAGGTACATTCGCTCAGAAGTGGTTTAAAGTAAAAGGTTTTACTCATGCACAGTTCTAGGGTCTGGAACGCTGTGCGTGTGGAAATTGGAAATGGAAGTTATGGAACTCCCTAGCATGCTTCTGTTATGGGAAAAAGTCCACAATGAAAATTACATTAAATGTGGAGAATGATAGGCTACATTTTCCTCAGTTGGCCATCAAATAGACTATTCATTTATATGCCATTGTGGGCTACTGTAACCTCCTATTTGATACAATAAATATGTTGAAATTAAGATATCACTGGAGTCATCGCAAATCAGTTTGTGCCAGTTGTGTAGCGTACCTGAAGCTGGCAAACAGATTTAATAAACAGCATATTACTCTATTGTTGTAGCCTTGTGTTATTATGCAATTATTAATGGCCATGTTTAGTTAATTCAATTCAAATCAAATTGTATTTGTCACATATCCCTGAATACAACAGGTGTAATAGACCTTACAGTGAAATGCTTACTTACAAGCCCTTAACCAACAATGCTTTAAGAAGTTTTAATAAAAAATAAAAAAAATGTGTTAAGTAAAAAATAGAAAATTAAAGTAACAAATAATTAAACAGCAGCAGTAAAATAACAAGTGAGGCTATATACAGGGGGTACCAATGTGCGGTGGCACCGGTTAGTCGAGGTAATTGAGGTAGTATGTGCGTGTAGGTAGAGTAGAAGTGACCATGCATAGATAATAAACAGAGAGTAGCAGCAGTGTAAAAGAGGGGTCTGGGTAGCCCTTTGATTAGCTGTTCAGGAGTCTTATGGCTTGGGGTAGAAGCTGTTAAGAAGCCTTTTGGAACTAGACTTGGCGCTCCGGTACCGAGAGAGAACCGTCTACGAGGGATGGCTGGAGTCTCTGACAATTTTCAGGGCCTTCCTCTGACACCGCCTGGTATAGAGGTCCTGGATGGCAGGAAGCTTGGCCCAAGTGATCTACTGCGCCAATTATCAATTAAAATGATCAATTGAGATCATGGTCACAGCTCTATTGCAAATGTATCATTCTCTGCATTTAATGTCAGTTTCATCGTGGACATTTCCCTGAAACTAGATGTTGGCCTATCTGTGGCTATAGGCTACCTGCATCTAGCTCAGCAAACCATGGCAAAGTTGAATTACAATTATAAACCCACATTTTAGTCAGTAGCAGTGTCTATTGAAATAAAAAGTCAATCTCGCAAATAGGCCATTTCTAACAGTTTGTAGTCTTAACATCTGGCACATAATAACTAATAATAACACATAATAACACATAATAAAGGCTCAGTTGCCAGAAAATAGGCTAACATTCTTTTAAAAAGTTTGTCTAGTGTTTCTCGCACAGACATTTCGAGATCTTCCATCCAACTTTCATCACTCAAACTCTCCTGTCAGATTTATGTATACAGTGCATTCAGAAAGTATTCAGACCCTTTGATGTTTTCCACATTTAGTTACGTTACAGCCTTATTCTAAAATGGATGAAATAAGAAATATCTGAATACCTTCCAGAGGGCACTCTATAGGGTCACTCCTGTACTCATCATATCAGATGACACACCTCTGCAGCCCCCACCCCACCCCCACCTGGGCCCCAAGGAGATGAGGGGATGTGGGGGGTAGCATGAGGTACTGTGGAGGTGGTGTTGGGTTAGTGTGGGGGGCTTTGGGGGTGATGGAGGGGGTCAGGGGTTCTTAGAGAATCAGTGGTGTCTAATGACCCCTCCAGAGAGACTGCTTCTAATCCCCTACACCCTAGAGAGCTAAAGGGGTTGCCACACACACTCACACGCACAGACACACAAACACACACACAGATACACAGCGCCTCGTACCCACACACATCTGTGGATGAGGTCCTTGTTGCAGTATGGGGCCAAGCTGCCGCCTAATCACCTCAACTCATGTGTGTGATTATAATTTTGCTGGGTCTGTTCACACATCAGACCAACACTTCCAACACCACACACATGCATTTTCAATGACAACCATAAGGCAACACAGGCATGTGGGTGTGATCACTACCCCACCGTATCATAATGTGATAAACACAGTAGCCCAGTGGTGATGAGAGGGGTTGTGATAGGGAATGAGGCTACGGAATAATAGGAAAAAGTGTTCTGAGGGACAAGAGTAGGGAAGGTAGTATGGCTGAAGAGAGACAAGACTTATACATTTTTTAAACTAGGTAAGTCAGTTAACAAATTCTTATTTACAATGACAGCCTACACCGGCCAAACCCAGAAGACCCTGGGCCAATTGTGCACCCCCCTATGGGACTCCCAATCACAGCCAGTAGTGATGTAGTGATGTGATGTGCCTAGCACTGAGATGTAGTGCTTTAGACCACTGCACCACCCAGGAGCCCCCAAACAATAGGGGATAGAGGAGGGTAGTGTGGCTGAAAAGAGACAAGACAATAGGGGATAGAGGGAGGGTAGTGTGGCTGAAGAGAGACAAGACAATAGAGGATTGAGGGAGGGTAGTGTGGCTGAAGAGAGACAAGACAATAGGGGATAGAGGAGGGTAGTGTGGCTGAAGAGAGACAAGACAATAGAGGATTGAGGGAGGGTAGTGTGGCTGAAGAGAGACAAGACAATAGAGAATTGAGGGAGGGTAGTGTGGCTGAAGAGAGACAAGACAATAGGGGATAGAGGGAGGGTAGTGTGGCTGAAGAGAGACAAGGGAGTAGAGTTGGAGGGCTAGAAGGGGTGGGGTGGACGGAGGGGTGGAGGAGTAGAGTTGGAGGGATGGAGGGGGTGGAGAGGTGGATGAGTAGAGGCGGAGAGGTATAGGGGGTGGAGGGATGGAGGGCTAGGCTGTGGTGGTGACATTGTGACTGTCTGTCCCCAGAGAGATTTCTCTGAGGCTATGGGTTTGAATGGGCTTCTTCCAAGGGGTAAGCTAATTGGTAATCTAAGAGCCACACACACACACACACACACACACACACACACACACACACAGTACAGACGCTTATCTAGTTAGGCTATAGGGTCCGTTTTGCATGAAATAAACAAGGGTTAGGTCCTGTCCATAACAGGAAAGCAGGAAATCACAGCTTGCTTTTGCGACAGTATAGTTTTGAATCAGCTTGAGTGCTGTTGTAATATGAAGACTAAAGAGTACTAAGTACTAAAGAGGACCTGATGAGTACTAAAGAGGACCTAATGAGGAAGACTTCACCCGCTCTTATTTAATGGACGTTTTAAAGGATCTCAACCCTGTTTACAAGCAATGTTTTACAAGAAATTCCATAAAATGCTTGAGAACCAAACAAAGCAAGTAACAAAAAGCAGATATCCTCCTTAAGTTTTCAATTTTCATGTTGCAATTTTATATGTTGTCATGAGGTATTTTTGCCTTTTGTCCAGGGTTGCCAGGTTAAGCAGAAGTTTCTAGAACAATGACCCCTCAAAACCCTCCCACAAGCCCAAAAACAAGCACAAAAACTGAAATACCTTATTTACATAAGTATTCAGACCCTTTGCTATGAGACACACAATTGAGTGCAGGTGCATCCTGTTTCCATTGATCATCCTTGAAATGTTTCTTAAACTTGATTGGAGTCCACCTGTGGTAAATTCAATTGATTGGACATGATTTGGAAAGGCACACACCAGTCTATATAAGGTCCCACAGCAAAAACCAAGCCATGAGTTCGAAGGAATTGTCCGTAGAGCTCAGAGACAGGATTGTGTTGAGGCACAGATCTGGGGAAGGATACCAAAACATTTCTGCAGCATTGAAGGTCCCCAAGAACACAGTGGTCTCCATCATTCTTAAATGGAAGAAGTTTGGAACCAAGATTGAACTCTTTGACCTGAACGCCAAGCGTCATGTCTGGAGGAAATCTGTTGCCATCCTTATGGTGAAGCATGGTGGTGGCAGCATCATGATGTGGGGATGTTTTTCAGCGGCAGGGACTGGGAGACTAGTCAGGATCCAGGCAAAGGGTGAATGGAGAAAAGTACAGAGAGATCCTTGATGAAAACCTGCTCCAGAGCGCTCAGGACCTCAGACTGGGACGAAGGTCCATCTTCCAGCAGGACAACAACCCTAGGAAATACAGCCAAGACAAGGCTTTGGGACAAGTCTCAATGTCCTTGAGTGGCCCAGTCAGAGCCCGGACTTGAACCTGATCGAACATCTCTGGAAAGACCTGAAAATAGCTGTGCAGCAATGCTCCCGATCGAACCTGACAGAGCATGAGAAGATCTGCAGAGAAGAATGGGAGAAACTCCCCAAATACAGGTGTGTCAAGCTTGTAGCGTCATACCGAAGAAAGCTTGAGGGTGTAATCGCTGCCAAAGATACTTTAACAAAGTACTGAGTACTTAAGTGTCTGGATACTTATGTAAATGTGATATTTCACTTTTTTTAAATATAAATTAGCAGACATTTCTATAAAACAGTTTTTGCTTTATCTTTATGGGGTATTGTGTGTAGATTGATGGGGGGGATTATTTAATCAATTTTTGAATAAGGCTGTAACCTAACAAAATGTGGGAAAAGTCAAGGGGTCTGAATACTTTCTGAAGACACTGTAGCTATATCCTGTAGAAGGGGTCTGGAGGGCTTTGAAGAGATTATTTAGATGAGCAGTCCTCCATGCACCAGTCACCTCTCACCAGAAGGTGGCAGTCGAAAAAGCTATTTCAAGAGGTAGTTTGAAGGGGTTTGGAGGTGCATAGGGTTGTAAGGAAGACACTTGATTTCCCATCAGCCATATCAGAAATCAGTCCCTAATTAGAAGGCAGATTAAAATAGGTAGATTGCAGCCCTTGAGGACTGGACCTGTGCACACCTGCCTGCTCCCATTGACCTGGTTCAAGATATCCTCTCCCCATACAGTCCTCCCTGCACCAGTTCCCTTTCCCCACCAGATGGCAGACAGAGATCGATGATGTACAGAAACCCTGGATTGAAGCAACGATACAGAGCACCAGTAGTGGTGCACTTTTGTAAGCACAAGTCTATGGGGAAATTAATGTCATTTTTGTATGGGTTTTCGGATAAACACTGAAAATAAGGTCTGTGGTAAACAGGCTTAGGAGATCTTATACGTTTAGTTCTGTAAGATAATGTTCATCAGCTAACGTCACTTTTGTAAATGTTGAATAATTTATGTAACCAAAGAAGTACATAAAGCACATAAAAGCTTCATATTTCATAAAGATCTGTTTAACTGATTGATATTATCTCATAGAACAACAGGTATAAGATCTCGTAAGCTTGTCATTTTATTTATTTTTTACAATGGAGGAGTACCAAAATGGCTGCACGGTGGCTTCAATACAGCGCCCCCTGTCAGTCGTCCAAGTTATTTATATACATATCATTGATAGACACACAGACACTGTGTTTGGCAAAGGGCCATGTTTATATTAGGGACAAGTTATTCTGCTAAATTTGCACCTGATGTTCTCCTTAATGAAGACAGAGGAAAAGCCCCGTAGAGAGCTGTGCTAGAGCCAAGTCTCAGGACAGAATGTCATAATAATAAGCAGTAATTAAGACATCAGCATGTACACACGACACACACACACACATTGAGTTGTGAGAGGATAAATTGAACAAAGCCCTTTCCTCAGCCCTGATTCGGAAAACAAATCAAGTATGATAATAAATGCATCGGTCAACTCTAATGCATTTATGAATGTCGTGCATTGTCAGATTGTCCATCTCTATGACACAATGTCATATTTTAAGGTGTTATTTTCAATTGAGGGTGATATGATTATCTTTTTGCATGAATCAATCTAAGTAGAATATTGAACAAAACTAGACTATTGAACGAAACAGTAGAATATTGAACTTAACAGTAGAATATTGAATGAAACTGTTCTTTTCAATATTAGAGTATATACAGTATGAGCAAGAGTTGTTATGCGGGTGTGTGTGTGTTTGTGCTCTATGTCAGGCAGTGTTCATTAGGCTCAGAGTAGAGTATAGGTTCATCGGTCCTGGGGCTTTCCTGTACTAATCACCCTGCTGCCATTAGGAAGTGTCCATTAGTCTGCTTTCTTCCCCTCAACAAACCACTCCCTCTTCAGTACACCTCAGAGACACACAGTCTCTCTCTCTCTCTCTCTCTCTCTCTCTCTCTCTCGTCAAACTTTCCCTGTTCCTTTAGATCAGTACCTGTGGTAGCTTTGTCAAAGAAATGAAAGGTCTGATGTTAAACAAATATGCAGTGTAAGTGGCGGTTCAGCACCACTGAAGCGGACAGCGGCGTGATCGGAATTCCAAAGTTCAGCACCACCACTTCAGTACCAATTCTCCAGCTATAAATATGGCCTTGAGTTTTTCCTGTTTAGGTCACATGGTCTGACAAAAACCCAGGGTCCAATTCATGAAGTGTTCCTGCAGGGCCTTTATTTGCTGTAACAGTGCTTTGTTACTGTACAGCCAGCATGTTTTACATTAAACCCTCTACACCTGAACAGCCCTGTTCTCCACCCCTCTACCCTTCGAAACATCCCTCCTCCAACCCCTCCACCACAACCCTGTTCTGCCGTAGAGCGCGATATGAAGACAAGACATCACTTTTCATCGGCAGGAGTGAGATCAAACTCTTGGCCTCTTCCTTCCCTGCGGTGGAATTCCCACACAGTGTTGGCTTGATGGGATACATTTTTCATAGGGCGCCATGTGCCGCTGTGTCACTCCTAGCTGTGGGGCATTGGAAAGGCGTATTATATGAAGAAAAATATTAAATATTAAAGTCTCACTCCACCGAGCGGAGAACACTAGGAGCCACTTGTATCATGGTCCCAAAATAAAGAAGAGTATAGAGAAGAGAGAAAGAAAGAGGGGGATCAGCAGAGCCACGGGAAGTAGGGGTGCTGAGGGTGCTGCAGCACACCCTGAACATTTTTTGAAGAAGCACCCCAACCCCCAAACTACTTCCTTTGGCTATGGGGATCAGGGGCAGAGTTCAGAGGACATAAATCAGGGGTCAGTGGATGGGGTGTGTGCAGAAGATAAAAACACACCCGGGACATGTCCATATGACAAATTAGCCTGTATGGGACCTGTCTCCTCTCCTCTCACAGCATTACCATAACAATCTGTCTATCTGGGATATTACTGGTGCCTTAAGAATATACAGGTGTGTGTGTGTAGTGAAGAGAGCAAGCACACAGTCAGTCTGTCTGTCACTGTCAATACACTGCGGTAGGATCAGAGCAGGTACACAGCGCTATACCATATAGCCATCAATCACAGGAGATCACAGATGCTGAGGGACTCTCAGTGATCCACCAATGACAGGCCATCAAACTGATGACACAAGCATAACCCGACATAACCCCCTCTGGCATAAACAATGTATGAAATTGAAATGATATATTGTACTGTTAAACACACGCACGCACATAAATTGCTAATGAATTCTACAAATCACTATACATGTGCTTATTTTTTTACATATGGTGACCAATACTGTGTAAAAAATATGGATGAAACTGTCATGTACTGTCATGTTGTGTCTTGTCTCTGTCCTTTCCCTTCACCCTGTCTCCCTCTGCTGGTTGTTGTTAGGTTACCTTTTCTCCCCCTCTTTCCCCCAGCTGTGCCTTGTCTCCTCCTAACCACCTCGTCACCCCTTTTCCCACCTGTTCCCTTTTTCCCTCTGATTAGGTCCCTATATCTCTCTCTGTTTCTGCTCCTGTCCTTGTCGGATTCTTGTTTGTTGTGTTTCATGCCTGAACCAGACTGTCGTCATGTTTGCTGTAACCTTGTCTTGTCCTGTCGGAATCTGCCGGTCCGTCTGAGCCTACCTATGTTTGGTAATTAAAGAAGCTCTGTTTAAGTTAATTCGCTTTTGGGTCCTCATTCACGCACCGTAACAGAAGAATCCGACCAAGAATGGACCCAGCGACTTCGGATCCTCTCCACTCAGCCGTCGAGATCCAGGGAGCGATGCTAGGCAGACACAAGCAGGAATTGTCTGCTGCTCGGCATGCCGTTGAGACCCTGGCCACCCAAGTCTCCAACCTCACAGAACAGGTTCACCATCTCCGCCTCGATCCACCGGCCACTTCCAGGGCTTTCGAATCTCCGGAGCCCAGGATCAATAACCCGCCGTGTTACTCTGGGGAGCCCACTGAATGCCGCTCGTTCCTCACCCAGTGTGATATTGTGTTTTCTCTCCAGCCCTACACTTTCTCCAGGAGCACTGCTCGTGTCGCCTACGTCATATCTCTCCTTATTGGACGGGCTCGTGAGTGGGGCACGGCAATCTGGGAGGCAAGGGCTGAGTGTACTAACCAGTATCAGGACTTTAAGGAGGAGATGATACGGGTTTTTGATCGATCTGTTTTTGGGGAGGAGGCTTCCAGGGCCCTGTCTTCCCTATGTCAAGGTAATCGATCCATAACAGACTACTCTATTGAGTTTCGCACTCTTGCTGCCTCCAGTGGCTGGAACGAGCCGGCTTTGCTCGCTCGTTTTCTGGAGGGTCTCCGCGCAGAGGTAAAGGATGAGATTCTCTCCCGGGAGGTTCCTTCCAGCGTGGATTCCTTGATTGAACTCGCTATTCGCATTGAGCGACGGGTTGATCTTCGTCACCGAGCTCGTGGAAAGGAGCTCGCGTTCTCCGTTGCCCCCCTCTCCGCATCACTACCATCTTCCTCTGCCGGCTCGGGTGCTGAGCCCATGCAGCTGGGAGGTATCCGCATCTCGACTAAGGAGAGGGAACGGAGAATCACCAACCGCCTCTGTCTCTATTGCGGTTCCGCTGGTCATTTTGTCACTTCATGTCCAGTAAAAGGCCAGAGCTCATCAGTAAGCGGAGGGCTACTGGTGAGCGCTACTACTCCTGTCTCTCCAAGATCCTGCACTACCTTGTCGGTCCATCTACGCTGGACCGGTTTGTCAGCTTCCTGCAGTGCCTTAATAGACTCTGGGGCGGAGGGCTGTTTTATGGACGAGACCTGGGCTCGGGAACATGACATTCCTCTCAGACAGTTAAAGGAGCCCACGGCCTTGTTCGCCCTGGATGGTAGTCCTCTCCCCAGGATTCAGCGTGAGACGCTACCTTTAACCCTCACTGTTTCTGGTAATCATAGTGAAACCATTTATTTTTTAATTTTTCGTTCACCTTTTACACCTGTTGTTTTGGGCCATCCCTGGCTAGTTTGTCATAATCCTTCCATTAATTGGTCTAGTAATTCTATCCTCTCCTGGAACGTCTCTTGTCATGTGAAATGTTTAATGTCTGCTATCCCTCCTGTTTCCTCTGTCTCTTCTTCACAGGAGGAGCCTGGTGATTTGACAGGGGTGCCGGAGGAATATCACGATCTGCGCACGGTGTTCAGTCGGTCCAGGGCCACCTCTCTTCCTCCACACCGGTCGTATGATTGTAGTATTGATCTCCTTCCGGGAACCACCCCCCCCCCCCGGGGTAGACTATACTCTCTGTCGGCTCCCGAACGTAAGGCTCTCGAAGATTATTTGTCTGTAGCTCTTGACGCCGGTACCATAGTCCCCTCCTCCTCTCCCGCCGGAGCGGGGTTTTTTTTTGTCAAGAAGAAGGACGGGTCTCTGCGCCCCTGCATAGATTATCGAGGGCTGAATGACATAACAGTGAAGAATCGTTATCCGCTTCCTCTTATGTCTTCAGCCTTCGAGATCCTGCAGGGAGCCAGGTTTTTCACTAAGTTGGACCTTCGTAACGCTTACCATCTCGTGCGCATCAGGGAGGGGGACGAGTGGAAGACGGCGTTTAACACTCCGTTAGGGCACTTTGAATACCGGGTTCTTCCTTTCGGCCTCGCTAACGCTCCAGCTGTCTTTCAGGCATTAGTCAATGATGTCCTGAGAGACATGCTGAACATCTTTGTTTTCGTTTACCTTGACGATATCCTGATTTTTTCACCGTCACTCCAGATTCATGTTCAGCACGTTCGACGTGTCCTCCAGCGCCTTTTAGAGAATTGTCTTTTTGTGAAGGCTGAGAAGTGCACTTTTCATGCCTCCTCCGTCACATTTCTCGGTTCTGTTATTTCCGCTGAAGGCATTAAGATGGATCCCGCTAAGGTCCAAGCTGTCATTGATTGGCCCGTCCCTAAGTCACGCGTCGAGCTGCAGCGCTTTCTCGGCTTCGCGAACTTCTATCGTCGTTTCATCCGTAATTTCGGTCAGGTGGCAGCTCCTCTCACAGCCCTTACTTCTGTCAAGACGTGCTTTAAGTGGTCCGTTTCCGCCCAGGGAGCTTTTGATCTCCTCAAGAATCGTTTTACATCCGCTCCTATCCTTGTTACACCTGACGTCTCTAGACAGTTCGTTGTCGAGGTTGACGCGTCAGAGGTGGGCGTGGGAGCCATTCTTTCTCAGCGCTCCCTCTCTGACGACAAGGTCCACCCATGCGCGTATTTTTCTCATCGCCTGTCGCCGTCGGAACGTAACTATGATGTGGGTAACCGCGAACTGCTCGCCATCCGGTTAGCCCTAGGCGAATGGCGACAGTGGTTGGAGGGGGCGACCGTTCCTTTTGTCGTTTGGACTGACCATAGGAACCTTGAGTACATCCGTTCTGCCAAACGACTTAATGCGCGTCAGGCGCGTTGGGCGCTGTTTTTCGCTCGTTTCGAGTTCGTGATTTCTTATCGTCCGGGCTCTAAGAACACCAAGCCTGATGCTTTGTCTCGTCTCTTCAGTTCTTCAGTAGCCTCCACTGACCCCGAGGGGATTCTCCCTGAGGGGCGTGTTGTCGGGTTGACTGTCTGGGGAATTGAGAGGCAGGTAAAGCAAGCGCTCACTCACACTCCGTCGCCGCGCGCTTGTCCTAGGAACCTTCTTTTCGTTCCCGTTCCTACTCGTCTGGCCGTTCTTCAGTGGGCTCACTCTGCCAAGTTAGCCGGCCACCCTGGCGTTCGGGGTACGCTTGCTTCCATTCGCCAGCGTTTTTGGTGGCCCACCCGGGAGCATGACACGCGTCGTTTCGTGGCTGCTTGTTCGGTCTGCGCGCAGACTAAGTCCGGTAACTCTCCTCCTGCCGGCCGTCTCAGGCCGCTTCCTATTCCCTCTCGACCGTGGTCTCACATCGCCTTAGATTTTGTCACCGGACTGCCTTCGTCAGCGGGGAAGACTGTTATTCTTACGGTTGTCGATAGGTTCTCTAAGGCGGCTCATTTCATTCCCCTTGCTAAGCTTCCTTCTGCTAAAGAGACGGCACAGATCATCATCGAGAATGTTTTCAGAATTCATGGCCTTCCGTCAGACGTCGTTTCGGACAGAGGTCCGCAATTCACGTCTCAATTTTGGAGGGAGTTTTGCCGTTTGATTGGGGCTTCCGTCAGTCTCTCTTCCGGCTTTCACCCCCAGTCTAACGGTCAAGCAGAACGGGCCAATCAGACTATTGGTCGCATCTTACGCAGTCTTTCTTTTCGCAACCCTGCGTCTTGGTCAGAACAGCTCCCCTGGGCAGAATACGCCCACAACTCGCTTCCTTCGTCTGCGACCGGGCTATCTCCTTTTCAGAGTAGCCTCGGGTACCAGCCTCCGCTGTTCTCATCTCAGTTCGCCGAGTCCAGCGTCCCCTCCGCTCAGGCTTTTGTCCAACGTTGCGAGCGCACCTGGAAGAGGGTCAGGTCTGCACTTTGCCGTTATAGGACGCAGACTGTGAGGGCTGCTAATAAGCGTAGAACTAAGAGTCCTAGATATTGTCGCGGTCAGAGAGTTTGGCTCTCCACTCAGAACCTTCCCCTTAAGACGGCTTCTCGCAAGTTGACCCCGCGGTTCATTGGTCCGTTCCGTATTTCTCGGGTCATTAATCCTGTCGCAGTTCGACTTCTTCTTCCGCGATACCTTCGTCGCGTCCACCCGGTCTTCCATGTCTCCTGCATCAAGCCCGTCCTTCGCGCCCCCGCTCGTCTTCCCCCCCCCCCCCCATCCTTGTCGAGGGCGCACCCATCTACAGGGTCCGTAGAATTTTGGACATGCGTCCTCGGGGCCGTGGTCACCAGTACCTCGTAGATTGGGAGGGGTACGGTCCTGAGGAGAGGAGTTGGGTTCCCTCTCGGGACGTGCTGGACCGTGCGCTGATCGAGGATTTCCTCCGTTGCCGCCAGGTTTCCTCCTCGAGTGCGCCAGGAGGCGCTCGGTGAGTGGGGGGGGGTACTGTCATGTACTGTCATGTTGTGTCTTGTCTCTGTCCTTTCCCTTCACCCTGTCTCCCTCTGCTGGTCGTTGTTAGGTTACCTTTTCTCCCCCTCTTTCCCCCAGCTGTGCCTTGTCTCCTCCTAACCACCTCGTCACCCCTTTTCCCACCTGTTCCCTTTTTCCCTCTGATTAGGTCCCTATATCTCTCTCTGTTTCTGCTCCTGTCCTTGTCGGATTCTTGTTTGTTGTGTTTCATGCCTGAACCAGACTGTCGTCATGTTTGCTGTAACCTTGTCTTGTCCTGTCGGAATCTGCCGGTCCGTCTGAGCCTACCTATGTTTGGTAATTAAAGAAGCTCTGTTTAAGTTAATTCGCTTTTGGGTCCTCATTCACGCACCGTAACAGAAACATTCGATTTTAGAGACTCATTCCCCTTGAATGCATTTTTTTATTACAGTAGTCTGTAAATATTCTATGATCCTTTTGTAGGTTTATACTAATTCATAACTCACTTAAATGTTATTAAATACAACATTAAAAACATTTCCCTGAATGCATCAAACACTACAGAATGGACCCACCAATCTCATGAAGAAAATACTGTTTGAGTTGCAATCAAGCTAATATTTTAAATAGTAAGTTTATTCTATGCAGTAATAAGTGGCAGATGCTTTTGGTAAAGGATTAGTCAAAGGAATGAGACATTCATGGTTCCTGTCTCAGTTTAATTGATTTGAATTCAAATTCTGCTTCCGGTGGGGAAGCAGAACACACACACACACACACACAAATCGCTATGGCCATATGATACAGAAACCGCCTACCGCTGAGAGTTGACACAAGATGGGGCTTGAACAGTGGGAGAACTAACAAGATAGAAAGAGTGAGAAGACAGAAGAGAGAATGAAAGAGTATCAAATCAAATTTATTTATATAGCCCTTTGTACATCAGCTGATATCTCAAAGTGCTGTACAGAAACCCAGCCTAAAACCCCAAACAGCAAGCAATGCAGGTGTAGAAGCACAGTGGCTAGGGAAAAACTCCCTAGAAAGGCCAAAACCTAGGAAGAAACCTAGAGAGGAACCAGGCTATGAGGGGTGGCCAGTCCTCTTCTGGCTGTGCCGGGTGGAGATAACAGAACATGGCCAAGATGTTCAAATGTTCATAAATGACCAGCATAGTCAAATAATAATAATCACAGTAGTTGTCGAGGGTCAGCACCTCAGGAGTAAATGTCAGTTGGCTTTTCATAGCCGATCATTAAGAATATCTCTACCACTCCTGCTGTCTCCAGAGAGTTGAAAACAGCAGGTCTGGGACAGGTAGCACGTCCGGTGAACAGGTCAGGGTTCCATAGACGCAGGCAGAACAGTTGAAACTGGAGCAGCAGCACGGCCAGGTGGACTGGGGACAGCAAGGAGTCATCATGCCAGGTAGTCCTAAGGCATGGTCCTAGGGCTCAGGTCCTCCGAGAGAGAGAATACTTAAATTCCCACAGGACACCGGATAAGACAGGAGAAGTAATCCAGATATAACAAACTGACCCTAGCCCCCCGACACAAACTACTGCAGCATAAATACTGGAGGCTGAGACAGGAGGGGTCAGGATACACTGTGGCCCCATCCGATGATACCCCCGGACAGGGCCAAACAGGAAGGATATAACCCCACCCACTTTGCCAAAGCACAGCCCCCACACCACTAGAGGGATATCTTCAACCACCAACTTACCATCCTGAGACAAGGCAGAGTATATACTGTACTCTATATCATCTGCTGCATCTTGCCATCTTTATGTAATACATGTATCACTAGCCACTTTAAACTATGCCACTTTATGTTTATATACCCTACATTACTCATCTCATATGTACATACTGTACTCTATACCATCTACTGCATCTTGCTTGTGCCGTTCTGTACCATCACTCATTCATATATCTTTATGTACATATTCCTAATCCCTTTACACTTGTGTGTATAAGGTAGTAGTTGTGGAATTGTTAGGTTAGATTACTCGTTGGTTATTACTGCATTGTCGGAACCTGAAGCACAAGCATTTCGCTACACTCGCATTAACATCTGCTAACCATGTGTATGTGACAAATAAAATTGGATTTGATTTGATTTGAGTATAGCCCACAAAGTTCTCCGACCGGGACAACCCAAGGGGAGGCGCCAACCCAGAAAGGAAGATCACGTATCAGGGAAGGAGAGGGGTGATTGACTGTCATAATAACACAGCAGCTGAAAATTAATCAATCAGTCAATCAAATGTTACTTATAAAGCCCTTTTTACGTCACTAACATTAGAGTTACCCGGCTTAGACCTCAAGGAGCATGCTGAAGCAAAGAATCAAATCAAATTTATTTGTCACATACACATGGTTAGCAGATGTTAATGAGAGTGTAGCGAAATGCTTGTGCTTCTAGTTCCGACAATGCAGTAATAACCAACGAGTAATCTAACTAACAATTCCAAAACTACTACCTTATACACACAAGTGTAAAGGGATAAAGAATATGTACATAAAGATATATGAATGAGTGACGGTACAGAGCAGCATAGGCAAGATGCAGTAGATGGTATTGAGTACAGTATATACATATGAGATGAGTACTTCACTCGCAGTGAAGGAGAGTCCGCATGTTTTGGTTGCAGGCCGTGTCAGTGGCACTGTATTGTCCTCAAAGCGGGCAAAAAAAATATTTTGTGTGCCTGGGAGCAAGATATCCTGGTCCGTGACTGGGCTGGTTTTCTTTCTGTAATCCGTGATTGACTGTAGACCCTGCCACATACCTCTTGTGTCTGAGCCGTTGAATTGCGATTCTACTTTGTCTCTATACTGACGCTTAGCTTGTTTGATTGCCTTGCGGAGGGAATAGCTACACTGTTTGTATTCGGTCATGTTTCCGGTCACCTTGCCCTGATTAAAAGCAGTGGTTCGCGTTTTCAGTTTCACGCGAATGCTGCCATCAATCCACGGTTTCTGGTTTGGGAATGTTTTAATCGTTGCTATGGGAACGACATCTTCAACGCACGTTCTGATGAACTCGCTCACCGAATCAGCGTATTCGTCAATGTTGTTGTTTGATGCAATATGAAACATATCCCAGTCCACGTGATGGAAGCAGTCTTGGAGCGTGGAATCAGATTGGTCGGACCAGCGTTGAACAGACCTCAGCGCGGGAGCTTCTTGTTTTAGCTTCTGTCTGTAGGCAGGGAGCATAAAAATGGAGTCGTGGTCAGCTTTTCCGAATGGAGGGCGGGGGAGGGCCTTATATGCATCGCGGAAGTTAGAATAGCCATGATCCAAGGTTTTTCCAGCCCTGGTTGCGCAATCGATATGCTAATACAATTTAGGGAGTCTTGTTTTCAGATTAGCCTTGTTAAAATCCCCAGCTACAATGAATGCAGCCTCAGGATATGTGGATTCCAGTTTGCAAAGAGTCAAATAAAGTTTGTTCAGAGCCATCGATGTGTCTGCTTGGGGGGGAATATATACGGCTGTGATTATTATCGAAGAGAATTCCCTTGGTAGATAATACGGTCGACATTTGATTGTGAGGAATTCTAAATCAGGTGAACAGAAGGACTTGAGTTCCTGTATGTTGTGACAACACCACGTCTCGTTAACCATATAGCATACGCCCCCGCCCCTCTTCTTACCAGAAAGATGTTTGTTTCTGTCGGCGCAATGCGTGGAGAAACCAGCTGGCTGCACCGACTACGATAGCGTCTCTTGAGTGAGCCATGTTTCCGTGAAGCAAAGAACGTTACAGTCTCTGATGTCCCTCTGGAATGCTACCCTTGCTCGGATTTCATCAACCTTGTTGTCAAGAGACTGGACATTGGCGAGAAGTATGCTAGGGAGTGGTGCGCGATGTGCCCGTCTCCGGAGTCTGACCAGAAGACCGCTTCGTTTCCCTCTTTTACGAAGTCGTTGTTTTGGGTCGCCGGCTGGGATCTATTCCGTTGTCCTGGGTGAAAGGCAGAACACAGGATCCGCTTCGCGAAAGTCATATTCTTGGTCGTACTGATGGTGAGTTGACGTTGCTCTTATATTCAGTAGTTCTTCCTGACTGTATGTAACAAAACCTAATATTACCTGGGGTACCAATGTAAGAAATAACACATATAAAAACAAAACTGCATAGTTTCCTAGGAACGCGAAGCGAGGCGGCCATCTCTCTCAGCGCCTGAAGTAGGAAGAAAAGAAAACTCCCTAGAAAGAAAAATAAATATTGAGAGCACTCACACTCAAACGGATAAGATGGACAGGATAGGCTGTGTGTAGATCCAATGGAGGTAGAGGTCACAGGTGAGGAGGGATCAGCGGCATGACCAGGTGGACTTAGGACAGGCACATCAGGGTGTCGTGTCTTCAGCAGCTGCAGTAGGAACAAAGAGAGAGAAAGACAGGGTTAGTGGCAACATGCCGAAGACCACACATAAGATAAAGCAGGTAGAACCCCAGCACACAAACCATTGCAGCATAAATACTGGGAACAGGGGCGGTCAAGAGACATCATGGATCCATCCAGAGCCACCCCAGATGGAGCCAATCATGAAAGGATTAAGGTTAGGGTTATGGTTAAGGTTAGGGATGAACCATGATGTGGACACTCCAAAAAGGGTTCTTTGGCTGTCCCCAAAAGATAACCCTTTTTGGTTTCAGGGAGAACCCTTTTTAGATCCACACAGGGTTCTACATGGAACCCAAAAGGGTTCTACCTGGAACCAAAAGGGTTCTTCAAAGGGTTCTCTTATGAGGACAGACCAAAAAAACTTTTAGGTTCTAGATAGCACCTAGATAGAGTGTAGGGTTAGGGTTCAAGTTTGTTTCTTTTGTGATATACACATGATATACTGTACATGCTAATGGAGTACACAGTGCAACGACATGCTTACTTGCAGGTTCACCACTCGACATTACAACAACAATAGGAAAGTAAGTAGGCTAAGTGTGTAAAAGAGTAATAACAATAAATGTTAAATGAATAGAAATAGGATAAACATTTAGCAAAAATATAATACAAGGAGGAACTCAAACAAATTAAAGTAGGACATTTACATATGTATATTGTGCAACAGCTTGTGAAGTAATAATAAATAGGAGTCCAGTAGCAGCCGTCATGAAGTGGCCGTGTAGCATTGATGTGTGTGAATGGGAGTGTTTGTGTGTGTTTGAGCCTTTGTGTTGACATGTGTTTGTGTGCATGTTTAGTGCATGTGTGCTAAGGTGCTGGGAGTGAGTGTAAGAGAGGTTATTGCTATGGTTGGTGTTGAACAGTGATGTGGACATGAAGGTAGGGTTAGGGTTAAGGTAGGAACCAGGATGTGAGACCATGATGTCTGTGTGTGTCTGAGGGTAACACAAGTCAGTCAGCCAGTATCTGATGGCTGCATCCGGAAACTTCCAACCTTGAGCCCAGGCACAGACTTAGCAGAAACCCTAAGACATCATTTAAAGAAACCTTAAATGGGCAGTGCAGTCAAATACATAAGTTTTATAAATATAGTGTGAAATTGTGTAAGTTATGATAATGCACTTTTTCAAACAGCTCTTACACTAAATGACATCACCAGGCACTATGAGTTAATAGATCAATAACAAAGAGAGTTTGCCCTCCTCTCTGCCAATAACAGCTAGTTTTCAGGTTACACATCGCTCCTGTTTGGCTCCTCCAATATGGCCCCTCTCAGACAGTCCTAGCAAAGCTAAGAAGCTATTTTGGTTTCTTTTTGACCATTTTAATTGAGAACAATCACAGCAAGCTTAATTGTTACCCATAAATGATTTGATATTGAGATAAAAATGTCTGCATAGGCCCTTTAAGCCTGAAGCAGGGAGTGGTGAACATGTCTTTGTTGGTAGATTGCTATGAGCTTGGGTCTGGGACTGTTGGCCTTCTAGGAAACCAGAGAGCAGGGTCATATCAGAACTAACTGGGCTGGAGCTGAGAGAGGAGATTTCTGAAGGTGGCAGATGTTTTATTGACTACTGTTCCCCCTGGAAGGGATGGGTTGTGTAATAACCCACCTACTGGTTTACACACTCAACACTCCTCCCCTGACAGAAGAACATGCCCTGATATCAACCCAACTTCAATAACACAAATAAATGAGAGAGAGAGAGAGAGAGACCCCTCTGCTGCTCATCCAGAGAGGACATCCCTCTACTCTATGCTCTCTGCTCCAGGGCCCAAACTCCCCTCCAAGTCCTGTGATCACACACCTGCTGTTGGCATGGTGGAAAGAGTGTGTAGGGGGGAAAGGAAGAGGGGTACACAATGGAAACAGATTGTGCTATTGTCACAGTAAGGACTGTAGCAAAACAATATACTAGTCCCATGTCCCCCCCCCTCATGCCCTTTTCAAAGAATGTCAGCTTGAGTCTTCTATCAGCGTCTGTGGGGTGTTGGAGGTAAATGGTAAATGGCAGGCAGGTAGGTGACTAAATGATGCAGATCTGGTCTGGCTGTCCAGGGAGCAGTGGCCATGACAGCTTTAAAGCAGACTGTGGTTACTGTGTTGAGGGACATCCCTGATCTTATCAACTCTCTCATTTGACTAAATTCCAGAGTGTAGAGATACAACAACTGATCATTTCACATAAGAGGTACTTAATTAAACAAACTATTAAACAAAAATAACATGATATATATTGTTTATTTTTTTATTGTATTTTTTTTATTTGTTATTATTGGCACATCCACATCCTCTTAGGAGGACAAAAGTAACTGTTTTACATTTGAGTTTTCCAGCGTTTTTGATACATGTACATATTACATGCCACTATATATTTACATAAACTGGGGAAGAGTGATTTAATGTGGTACTTAAATTAATATGGGAACACGTTTGTTTGTCCTTTAGATACTATATAAACAAATGTAAACATGCTCAGTCAAGTTCTTTGGACACAGCTATTGCTGTCACAAATCAACTCAACAAAGCTTGGCGTCTTCTTGTTTTCCATCAATGTGAAATTCAAATAAAACCCAGTGATGAACTCCAAACGACCATCTAAGTGGTGCAAATGTGTGTCTGTGTGTGATTGTCCCAGGGGATTGTCTGCTCTGTGATCCAGGTGATGTGGTGACAGGGACAGGCAGAGACAACAGTGCTAGGCTAACGAGAGGGGAGCTCCATCCATCTTTCCCAGCCAGGTTATTGATCGGGAGGGAATCACACAAAGCTGTTTTTCGACTGATCCCTGACTCCAACAGCCTGGTGACAAGGCTCCCCAGACACACTCCCTGTCCTGGGAACGCCTAGGATTTAGGAATGGGAACAATAAGTATCGTTCCCAATGAAAGACTTTGGGTGCATCTCAGTACTCTAAAGTGGCTTCCTCTCCTTGTTTCTTCTCCTTTATTTTGCGTGTACTGATCTGATTTAGCCAGAATAAGTGACGTCAATATAATGGATGCATGTCTGCTTTCATCTGTACTATTCTGTACTATTCGTTGACATCAATACAGATGAAGGAAAGGAGACAAGGAGGCGTGTAATACCATAACTTTAGAGTCCTTTTTTAAATGTGTTCCTTGATTTGGTTTGTTGGACTCATGCCCCATTATTCATCCAGTTTGGTTGCACTTCAGATAGGTTTCACTGGTTTTTACATGAATCATTAGAGACATTTCCCTACCAGGTCAGTCAATAGTGGTCACATATGATCTGCACCTAACACTTTAGAATGGCTTCCTTTATTGGCATTCACTTTAAAACCAGCATATAATTAGAGCTATTGACAAGCAAAGAACAGCTACTATTATTCATCTTCACTATAATCAGAATTACCATTCTGATGCAAATGTTTGTGGTTCACCATGATACTCCATGGAATATGTTATTATGGTGCTAGAGATGACCCATAAAGCATGGAAAAAAAATCCTACATCTATTTACAACAAAAGCAGCAGATAATGGTATAGACAATATGGTGTGTTCACAAATGGGTATTGTAGACTAAATAACAATATGGTGTGTTCACAAATGGGTATTGTAGACTAAATAACAATATGGTGTGTTCACAAATGGGTATTGTAGACTAAATAACAATATGGTGTGTTCATGAATGGGTACTGTAGACAAAATAACAATATGGTGTGTTCATGAATGGGTATTGTAGATTTAATACTACTGTTATTTAATAATGTTATTAATAATATTAATAATGTTATTTAATAACAATATGGTGTGTTCATGAATGGGTACTGTAGACAAAATAACAATATGGTCTACTGGAGATGTTCCACAGACATGGACAGACAGTACAGACAACATGCAGAGACAGTAAGGTCATTATTAATGTTAATAGTGTTGAGTCAGGTCAGAGACGGTAAGGTCATTAATACTGTTAATAGTGTTGAGTCAGGTCAGAGACAGTAAGGTCATTAATACTGTTGAGTCAGGTCAGAGACGGTAAGGTCATTAATACTGTTAATAGTGTTGTCAGGTCAGAGACAGTAAGGTCATTAATACTGTTGAGTCAGGTCAGAGACGGTAAGGTCATTAATACTGTTAATAGTGTTGAGTCAGGTCAGAGACAGTAAGGTCATTAATACTGTTAATAGTGTTCTGTTAATAGTGTTGTCAGGTCAGAGACAGTAAGGTCATTAATACTGTTGAGTCAGGTCAGAGACGGTAAGGTCATTAATACTGTTAATAGTGTTGAGTCAGGTCAGAGACAGTAAGGTCATTAATACTGTTAATAGTGTTGTCAGGTCAGAGACAGTAAGGTCATTAATACTGTTGAGTCAGGTCAGAGACGGTAAGGTCATTAATACTGTTAATAGTGTTGAGTCAGGTCAGAGACGGTAAGGTCATTAATACTGTTAATAGTGTTGAGTCAGGTCAGAGACAGTAAGGTCATTAATACTGTTGAGTCAGGTCAGAGACAGTAAGGTCATTAATACTGTTAATAGTGTTGAGTCAGGTCAGAGACAGTAAGGTCATTAATACTGTTGAGTCAGGTCAGAGACGGTAAGGTCATTAATACTGTTAATAGTGTTGAGTCAGGTCAGAGACAGTAAGGTCATTAATACTGTTAATAGTGTTGTCAGGTCAGAGACAGTAAGGTCATTAATACTGTTAATAGTGTTGAGTCAGGTCAGAGACGGTAAGGTCATTAATACTGTTAATAGTGTTGAGTCAGGTCAGAGACAGTAAGGTCATTAATACTGTTGAGTCAGGTCAGAGACGGTAAGGTCATTAATACTGTTAATAGTGTTGAGTCAGGTCAGAGACGGTAAGGTCATTAATACTGTTAATAGTGTTGAGTCAGGTCAGAGACGGTAAGGTCATTAATACTGTTAATAGTGTTGAGTCAGGTCAGAGACAGTAAGGTCATTATTAATATTAATAGTGTTGAGTCAGGTCAGAGACGGTAAGGTCATTAATACTGTTAATAGTGTTGAGTCAGGTCAGAGACGGTAAGGTCATTAATACTGTTAATAGTGTTGAGTCAGGTCAGAGACGGTAAGGTCATTAATACTGTTAATAGTGTTGTCAGGTCAGAGACGGTAAGGTCATTATTACTGTTAATAGTGTTGAGTCAGGTCAGAGACGGTAAGGTCATTATTAATGTTAATAGTGTTGAGTCAGGTCAGAGACAGTAAGGTCATTAATACTGTTAATAGTGTTGTCAGGTCAGAGACGGTAAGGTCATTATTACTGTTAATAGTGTTGAGTCAGGTCAGAGACAGTAAGGTCATTAATACTGTTGAGTCAGGTCAGAGACGGTAAGGGCATTAATACTGTTAATAGTGTTGAGTCAGGTCAGAGACGGTAAGGTCATTAATACTGTTAATAGTGTTGAGTCAGGTCAGAGACAGTAAGGTCATTAATACTGTTGAGTCAGGTCAGAGACGGTAAGGTCATTAATACTGTTAATAGTGTTGAGTCAGGTCAGAGACAGTAAGGTCATTAATACTGTTAATAGTGTTGAGTCAGGTCAGAGACAGTAAGGTCATTAATACTGTTAATAGTGTTGAGTCAGGTCAGAGACAGTAAGGTCATTAATACTGTTAATAGTGTTGTCAGGTCAGAGACGGTAAGGTCATTATTACTGTTAATAGTGTTGAGTCAGGTCAGAGACGGTAAGGTCATTAATACTGTTAATAGTGTTGAGTCAGGTCAGAGACGGTAAGGTCATTAATACTGTTAATAGTGTTGAGTCAGGTCAGAGACAGTAAGGTCATTATTAATATTAATAGTGTTGAGTCAGGTCAGAGACGGTAAGGTCATTAATACTGTTAATAGTGTTGAGTCAGGTCAGAGACGGTAAGGTCATTAATACTGTTAATAGTGTTGAGTCAGGTCAGAGACAGATGTGTCAAGGTTTTGTAGATTCATGGTGCATTATCTCACTCACAGGGGAACCTACTCAACACCTTTAGGGACCCTTAGGGACCTAACAAAACACAATGGAATCACCTAGTGCCCACACACACCTTTTCAAATCCCCCGCCACATTTGCAGGCTGCTCATTCAAGACAAAGTAGGCAGGATGTCACGTTCTGACCTTAGTTCTTTTGTTATGTCTTTGTTTTAGTATGGTCAGGGCATGAGTTGGGTGGGTTGTCTATGTTCGTTTTTCTATGTTGTGTTTGGCCTGGTATGGTTCTCAATCAGAGGCAGGTGTCGTTAGTTGTCTCTGATTGAGAATCATACTTAGGTAGCCTTTTCCCACCTGTGTTTGGTGGATGATTGTTTCCTGTTTTGTTGTTTGTGTCACCATTCAGGACTGTTTCGTTTTCATTCAATTTGTTATTTTTATATTTTGTCGTGTTCAGTGATTATTAAAGTATCATGGACACTTACCACGCGTATTGGTACGATCCTTGCTACTCCTCCTCAGAAGAGGTAAGTCGTTACACAGGACACGCACACCTTTTCAATTCCCCCGCCAATGCTCAGGCATGTCATCGGATACACACACGCCAGGCTGGACACACACACCTTTTGAAATCCCCCGCCAACACTCAAGGTTGGTCATATGATACACACACACACACACACACCTGACAGGACACACACACACACACACACACACAAAATGAATTCTGGGAACAATGGGTACAGACACACCACACAATGCAGAGGAGATAAGAGAGGAGTTGGACGGTTTGGACTGACATGATCCCTCTGGCCCCAAGACAAAGACACACTGGGAAATAAAGGATTTACACAATCCACCATGCTACACCACTCCACACCAAAATAACCTGTTGGAGTCTCAAACTGAAGTTACATTAGAGAGACAGATTGAGGAGTGAAAGAGAGAAAGATAAAAAGAGTGATGTGACATAAATAAGGAGAGGGAGTGATAGAAAGAGAGAACAATGAAATATAGATAAATTACAGTCTATTGACTCTAAGCAACAGTATAGAGCACTATGGAGCATTACCCATAGCAATGGGCGGAATTTGTCATCACGTGTAGCAGTGTGTGTGTGTGTGTGTGTGTGTTTGTGTAGTGAGGCTGGCTCTAAGGCGTACAGACATTTCCGTATGGCCCAATGACAAATGTCTTGCTGTGGATCACTTGTAGAACACTCGGCTGACCTGCAGGTTCTATTGTTCTGCTCCAATCTGGCACAGTGGGAGAGGGGCCCCAGGGTTAGGGGTCACCACAGAGATTCATAGACAAGCCTTGTTCTCCAGCCGACACACCCCTTGAACACTCCCCCCACCCCGTCTTCCCAGTTGAACTCCCGTCACCTCCCATTTACAAACATACAGGCATTGGAGTTAATTACCAGACAGAGAGAGGAACAGAGAGAGAGGAGGAAAAATGTTGAGAGGGAAAGAGAAATATATACAGTTGAAGTCAGAAGATTACATACACTTAGGTTGGAGTCATTAAAACTCATTTTTCAACCACTCCACAAATGTCATGTTAACAAACTATAGTTTTGGCAAGTTGGTTAGGACATCTATCTACTTTGTGCATGACAAATAATTTTTCCAACAATTGTTCACAGACAGATTATTTCACTTATAATTCACTGTGTCACAATTCCAGTGGGTCAGTAGTTTACATACGCTAAGTTGACTGTGCCTTTAAACAGCTTGGAAAATTCCGGAAAATGATGACATGGCTTTAGAAGCTTTTCATAGGCTAATTTACTTAATTTGAGTCAGTCAATTCGAGGTGCATCTGTGGATGTATTTCAAGGCCTACCTTCAAACTCAGTGCCTCTTTGCTTGACATCATGGGAAAATCTAAAGACATCAGCCTGTAACGTTCGTCGTCTTCCTCTGATGAGGAGTAAGAAATGTCAGACCAATGCGCAGCGTGGTAAGTGTTCATCCTTTAAATAAACTGAACACTAAATACAAAGTAACAAAAGAGAACAAACGAAACAGCTCCGTCAGGTGCAACACACACTAAACAGAAAATAATCACCCACGAAACACAATAGAAAACAGGCTACCTAAATATGGTTCTCAATCAGGGACAACGATTGACAGCTGCCTCTGATTGAGAACCATACCATGCCAAACACAGAAATAGCAAATCATAGAAAAACTAACATAGACAACCCACCCAACTCAAGCCCTGACCATACTAAAACAAAGACATAACAAAAGAACTAAGGTCAGAACGTGACACAGCCAAGACCTCAGAAAAAAATTGTAGACCTCCACAAGTCTGGTTCCTCCTTGGTAGAAATTTCCAAACGCCTGAAGGTACCATGTTCATCTGTACAAACAATAGTATTAAAGTATAAACACCACGTACTTTGGTGCAAAAAGTGCAAATCAATCCCAGAACAACAGCAAAGGACCTTGTGAAGATGCTGGAGGAAACAGTTATAAAAGTATCTATATCCACAGTAAAACGATTCCGATATCGACATTATCTGAAAGGCCGCTCGGCAAGGAAGAAGCCACTGCTCCAAAACCGCCATAAAAAAGGCAGACTACGGTTTGCAACTGCACATGGGGACAAAGATTGTACTTTTTGGAGAAATGTCCTCTGGTTTGATGAAACAAAAATAGAACTGTTTAGCCATAATGACCATCGTTATGTTGGAGGAAAAAGGGGGACGCTTGCAAGACGAAGAACACCATCCCAACCGTGAAGCACGGGGGTGGCAGTATCATGTTGTGGGGGTGCTTTGCTGCAGGAGGGATTGGTGCACTTCACAAAATAGATGGCGTCATGAGCGAGGAAAATTATGTGGATATATTGAAGCAACATCTCAAGACGTCAGTCAGGAAGTTAAAGCTTGGTCGCAAATGTGTCTTCCAAATGGACAATGACCCCAAGCATACTTCCAAAGTTGTGGTAAAATGGATTAAGGACAACAAAGTCAAGCTATTGGAGTGGCCATCACAAAGCCCTGACCTCAATCCCATAGAAAATGTGTGGGCAGAACTGAAAAAGCGTGTGCGAGCAAGGAGGCCTACAAAGCTGGCTCAGTTACAGCAGCTCTGTCAAGAGGAATGGGCCAAAATTCACCCAACTTATTGTGGGAAACTTATGGAAGACTACCCGAAATGTTTGACCCAAGTTAAACAATTTAAAGGCAATTCTACCAAATACTAATTGAGTGTATGTAAACTTCTGACCCACTGGGAATGTGATGAAAGAAAGAAAAGTTTAAATAAATCATTCTCTCTACTCTTATTCTGACATTTCACATTCTTAAAATAAAGTGGTGTTCCTAACTGACCTAAAACAGGGGATTTTTACTACGATTAGTCAGGAATTGTGAAAAACTGAGTTTAAATGTATTTGGCTAAAGTGTATGTAAACTTCTGACTTCAACTGTACAGACAGACAGACAGACGGACGGACGGACGGACGGACGGACGGACGGACGGACGGACGGACGGACGGACGGACGGACGGACGGACGGACGGACGGACGGACGGACGGACGGACGGACGGACGGACGGACGGACGGACGGACGGACGGACGGACGGACGGACGGACGGACGGACGGACGGACGGACGGACGGACGGACGGACGGACGGACGGACGGACGGACGGACGGACGGACGGACGGACGGACGGACGGACGGACGGACGGACGGACGGACGGACGGACGGACGGACGGACGGACGGACGGACGGACGGACGGACGGACGGACGGACGGACGGACGGACGGACGGACGGACGGACGGACGGACGGACGGACGGACGGACGGACGGACGGACGGACGGACGGACGGACGGACGGACGGACGGACGGACGGACAGACAGACAGACAGACAGACAGACAGACAGACAGACAGACAGACAGACAGACAGACAGACAGACAGACAGACAGACAGACAGACAGACAGACAGACAGACAGACAGACAGACAGACAGACAGACAGACAGACAGACAGACAGACAGACAGACAGACAGACAGACAGACAGACAGACAGACAGACAGACAGACAGACAGACAGACAGACAGACAGACAGACAGACAGGAAAGACAGACAGGAAAGACAGACAAGACAGACAAGACAGAGGATCAATGAGATAGAGAAACAGACACAAAGGGAAATAGTGAATGAAACCTGACTATGCAGACAGACACTGTACAGACTTTGTTGATCAAGCTAAAAGCACAGCAGCACAAACACGGAGTACCACACAGAGTAGCAGCTGACCCTAGGCCCATTGTGTCCCGTCAGTGGGGGTGAGCTGTAATGAATATAGGCTAAGCTGGTAATTGGTAGGGCAGGGCCCAGCCCTCTCAGCCTCTCTGCCCAGCCGACAAAACCCTGAGCTGGACTACAGCATGACCATGCACAGCCCACAGCCAGGCCTCCCAGCCAGGCCTCCCAGCTGACGCAGCAGCTCCACACCACTATGGGCCTGGGAGGGACACCCCATCGCCCATCATATGGCATGCTTGGAGGGGTGGGGGGTGGGGGCGGGAGGAAGAGGAGAGGAGGAGTTATATGAGCACACCTATAAAACCAGAGATAGTCATCATCACCTTCCCTCCCCCTTTCTCCCTTGTTTCATCCCTAAGGGGATGTTTTATTCCCCTCTCCCGTCTCTCTTTCACTGTATCCCTCTTTCATTCATGACATCTTTTGCATTCCCTCTGTGTGTCTGGGAACATAAACATCACTGATAATCTGCATCTTGCTGGTATTGCTGGGGTGAATGACTCCATGCTGTCAGGCTAAACATATTGCCAAACAACGCTGGTTTTGACTGTACCTTTGTCTGACAATTGTACAGGTGTTTTCAATCCCACATACTGTGGCAATTATACCTTTATCAACTCCGAAAGGCCTGGACAGAGAGACACACAGCAGGTCTACAATGAATCCACCCAGGACCGAGGCAGCATCCAGGCCTCTTGGCCTGTGGAATGGCCTCTTGATTGTGAGAATGTGTGAGGAACAAAGAGCATCCATTATACATCAGTGCTATCACTTATTCATCCTGCTCCCCTGTCTGTCTGTAAACATACAGCCACTCTGTGTGTGTGTGTGTGTGTGTGTGTGTGTGTGTGTGTGTGTGTGTGTGTGTGTGTGTGTGTGTGTGTGTGTGTGTGTGTGCATGCGTGCATGCGTGCATGCGCGCCTGTGCCTGCGTGTGCGTGCCTGTCAGTGTGTGTGTATGTGTGTCAGTTTAAAATATTTATCAAATAACATTGTTAACCTGCACTGTGAGTATAATAACACTTTCAGAGAGAGAGAGAAAGAGAGGGGAAGGAGAGAAAGAAAGAGAAGGATTTTGTGAGTAAGAAAAGAAAGACAAAGAAAAAGGGGGTAGAACTAAAAAATACTGTTGGATTAGTAAAGAGGGGGTATGGAGAGATAGAGAGAGAGTGTGTGTGTGTGTGTGTGTGTATGTGTGTGTGTGTGTGTGTGTGTGTGTGTGTCAGTTTAAAATATTTATCAAATAACATTGTTAACCTGCACTGTGAGTATAATAACACTTTCAACACTTTTTTGTTTCAAAAGATTTGCTCTTGTGAAATCATATCACAATAATCTGAGTTTTACCCCTACTCGAATAACGAATTTCATTGTTAGGATTTGTTGAATCAATAAATATGTATGATCTTAATTTGATTTGCCCCAACAAAAAGTGTATCAACCCCTACAAAAAAATGTACATGAATTATAATACACATAATAATTCACATTTCCAGTTGCTGCAGGATTATGTTCCTGTTGTAGCAAACTGTCTTAAATTACATCTGTATGTTATTGGATGTTTTGTAGTTCTGTAGAGACTTCTGCTATAGGAGCAGCTTGTCATCAGTTACTGTCTGACCCAACAGGCTTCACAGTTCTATCAATGCTCTTCTCTCTTCTTAATGGTCTCTGAACTGCTGATATGAACAAAAGGCATTAATGCACCTGGCTGTGAGATGGTCTGTTGATGTATGGATCATATAGAGTCTGCAAAAGGGATAGACACACTGGGTCATTTTCTACTGTTGTTGTTTTTCATTATTGAAGTGCTGTCTGTCAAATATCAATATGGTGCATTATATCCCTGCACTTCATTTGAGGGAGAATACACAGGAGAATAGGGTAAAGGAGCGTTCTTAGAGAGCACTAGATTACTAACCCTGTGTTATGGATTCAAAGATGTTACAGACATCACACTTCCTACCTACCTCAGACAACACTGACCTCAAATACCAAATTCAACTAAGGTCATTGCTTCTTGCTGTGTATGGACAACCAAGCATAACAACTGCCCCAAAACAATCTGCTACACAGTGACACTCATGAGTTAACCCCTGCAAAGCCCTTCCCTGACTAGTCCAGACCAGCAGGAGAAGATTATGGGCTGAACACTAAAGCTGTCAGACAGCCAATCAATATCCTCCTCCATAGTATGACTAACGCTCCCATTATTGCCATGACAACATATAAGTGTTGGGTGTCCCCAATCAAAGCCATTACACTACATAACTTTTTTGGTTTATCTACATACAGTATCCTTAATTATTTGATTAATAATTCAACCATTTGATTGGCTGGTAACGATCAATAAATCAATTAACGAGTTGTGTTTGTTTTTCTCCTCTCTGGGGTCTGGGAAGACAGCTTGACTGACAGATAGAAGCTAGTAACTGTAGTGTATTGTATTATAGTCAGTCACCTCAGGCCACAGGCTATACTGAGCCTCTACTGACCAACAGCACCTGTCAATCAACAAGCACTGTATAGTCTATCTATTATATAGTCTCTCTGTGTGAGCTCTGAGTGAGTCTCAGTGGGTGAGGGATGTAAGGTTAACACACAACGTATGTGCATAGCACACACAAGTACGTAGACACCACAAAGGCACAAGGGTGTAGAGTACATACACACATATGGTGGCAGGTAGCCATGCGGTTATAGTGTTGGACTAGTAACTGAAAGGTTGCAAGATTGAATCCCTGAGCTGACAAGGTAAAAACCTGTCGTTCTGCCCCTGAACAGGCAGTTAACCCACTGTTCCTAGGCCATTACTGAAAATAAGAATTTGTTCTTAACTGACTTGCCTAGTTAAATAAAGGTTAAAAAAAATAAAAAATATGCAGTACATTGCTTGTTCTGAACGACAGAGGGAAGGGGCAGGTTTGGTAAGGGACTATAGAAAGGCAGAGAGAGCTGTGGAGAGAGTGAGTGAGGCAGGGGAAGACAGCAGGGTGGGTGAGGTTGGTCCCTCATTGCGCTCTGCTAAGTGGAATAAGCTTTTTTTTCTTTCATCCTCTGTTTTCTTTTTCTACCTTGCTCTTCATGAAATATTCACCACTCCATTCCCCGCTAATTGTTCCCAACAAGACGGAGTGCCCTGCCTGCTGGAATTAAATTAACCCATTAGCGGCTGTCTCCGTCAGAGCAGCCAACCCAGGAAGTGTGTGTGTGCGCGTGTGTGTGTGTGAGTAAGTAGCTTTCTTTCCCCTGAGTTACACACGCACACGCATGCACACGCAAACACACACACTCTCTACCAACTGTCTCACATACCCAAGAGAGCCCAGGTACAGTCAATAAAAATGAGTGCTGCCAGGTGCTATACTGTAAAAAAACAACAACAAAAAAACTAACTATAAAGCACAAATAGTGAACATTTACACAGGTACACACACCCACCCATAATAACAATCCTGACATACACCAACCAAAAACCCTGGACGAACGGAGATATCCGTACCATGCTGAGAGCCTGTAATGCAGCATTCAATGTCAGAAGAATGAACCCCGATGACTCGGTGGCGGGTGACACATACAAGGCAAGCAGGTACGAGCTCTGCAAATCTATTATGAAAGAAAAAAGACAATACAGGCTCCAACTTGAAATTATATTTCACAACTCAGACTCATGACGCATGTGGCAAGGACAACAAACCATCAAGACTATAAAGGCAAATCTGTCTCTGTGGTGACCACCAAAGCCTCCCTCCTAGCTGAACTTAACACATTCTATGTTCGCTTCGAGGCAGACAATACCGAGTCATCCAGGGAGACTCATGCTACTCTGGACGACAAGGTGCTTTCGCTCTCCCAGGCCATAGTCCCCACCTGCTTCAAGGAGACCACCATCGTCCCAGAGCCCAAGAAAAACAAGGTGACATGCCGCGTCGCACTCACCTCGGTCATCATGAAATGCTTCCAGAGGCAGGTCATGGCCCACATCAAGGCCAGCATGCCAGGCACACTGGACCCACTCCAATTTCCTTACCGCTCCAGTAGATACACGGAAGATACCATTTCCATCGATATTCACACGGCCGTAACACATCTGGACAAGAGGAACACCTATGTGAGAATGCTGTTCATTGGCTAGAGTTTAGCATTCAACACTATTGTTCCATCCAAGCTCGACACCAAGCTCAGAGCCCTGGGTCTGGACACCACTCTCTGCAACTGGGTCCTGGACCTCCTGATGGGCAGACCACAGGCTGTGAGGACTGGCAACCACTCCTCCTCCACACTGACTCTTAGCACAGGGGTTTCCCAGGGGGTGTGTCCTCAGCCCTCTGCTGTACTTCCTCTTCACCCATGAACGTGTGGCTTTGCAACTCCACCATCAAGTTTGCTAACGACACCACGATTGGAGGCCTGATAAAGAACGAGGAGTCAGACTATAGAGGGGAAGTAAGTGAACTGGCATTGTGGTGACAGGACAAAAACCTCTCCCTCAACGTCAGCAAAACAAAGGAGTTGACTTCAGGAAGCAACCGCAAGGCCCTCCAGCGGGTGATGAAGACGGCCTGGAACTGTGCTCCCACCCATCCAGGACACTTGAAACGGTGCCTGAGGAAGCCCTGCAGCATTAACAAGGACCCCACACACTCCAGCCATGAGCTATTCACTCCCTTACTGTCGGGCCGCCGGTATCGGAGCATGAGGTCTGTTACCAGCAGGCTCAGAGACAGTTTCTATCTACAAGAAAATCAGTCTGCTGAACACTTGAACTGGACTCGCCGCACCTTAGCACACATTCCCTCACTCACTTTCTCACTCACTTTCACACACACACACGCACACACATACCCTCACTCAATTTCTCACTCACTTTCACACACACACACGCACACACACACATACACATACACACGCACGCACGCACGTACACAAATAACTGCTGCTGCTACCAGACTCTTATTATGACTTTTAAATACTGCACAATTTATGCACTTTCCCAGCAATCCCGCCTTCCCTGATACATGTGTAAATATTGGTCTGTAAATTTTGTCTTCCTGTATTATACTTATGCTAAAATGTTTATTCTATTCTATTGAGCCATTTACTTTGTTTGTATTCTTATAATTTATTATTTATTATTGTTGTTGCATTGTTGAGGAGGAACCTACAGGTAAGCATTTCATTGGACGGTGTATACCATGTATATCCTGTACATACGACTAATACAACTTGAAACACACAGGCCTCGACGCCTTCAAGGTATCAAGTGGAGTGCCTGCCTACTTTCCTAATAAACGATGAGGAAATCCTCATTTAGCATACTTAAACCCCTCCACATCCCCATGCAGCCCTACACACAGAGTCATCCCCTCAGCACAGCAGAGGTCAATAGTGATGTGTTGACAGCCTGAAGCATCCTCTTAGTCCCTATTTAAGACGGTCCGTGCCACTCTCTCATATTAGTCTCAGGAGACAGAGATGGAGGGATCATGGAGAGGAAAATGGAGAGAAAGAGGGGGATTAGATGAACATTAAGCTTATTTTGGGTGTGGCCAAAGGAGGGAAAGGGGATCAGTGGACTGCTCAGTGTGACAACATATTGGGGGAAATAGTTAACTACTGTTCAATACTTCTAGGGATCACTTCTAGTTTTTTGTTGGTCTGTTGTTTTTAGAAATAGGCAGAATATGTGTACATGTGGGAGAAAGACATGCTGGCCACATTTGACTTTGACTCTAACCCTTTTTGCTATGACATTCCCACAAGAAAATGAAAGTAAAACACAAAGTAACATGCAATTCAATAATAGTCTACCACATCCAGTGGTGGAAAAAGTACCCAATTTTCATACTTGAGTAAAAGTATACAGTACATACAGTGCCTAGCGAAAGTATTCGGCCCCCTTGAACTTTGCGACCTTTTGCCACATTTCAGGCTTCAAACATAAAGATATAAAACTGTATTTTTTTGTGAAGAATCAACAACAAGTGGGACACAATCATGAAGTGGAACGACATTTATTGGATATTTCAAACCTTTTTAACAAATCAAAAACTGAAAAATTGGGCGTGCAAAATTATTCAGCCCCTTTACTTTCAGTGCAGCAAACTCTCTCCAGAAGTTCAGTGAGGATCTCTGAATGATCCAATGTTGACCTAAATGACTAATGATGATAAATACAATCCACCTGTGTGTAATCAAGTCTCCGTATAAATGCACCTGCACTGTGATAGTCTCAGAGGTCCGTTAAAAGCGCAGAGAGCATCATGAAGAACAAGGAACACACCAGGCAGGTCCGAGATACTGTTGTGAAGAAGTTTAAACCCGTATTTGGATACAAAAAGATTTCCCAAGCTTTAAACATCCCAAGGAGCAGTGTGCAAGCGATAATATTGAAATGGAAGGAGTATCAGACCACTGCAAATCTACCAAGACCTGGCCATCCCTCTAAACTTTCAGCTCATACAAGGAGAAGACTGATCAGAGATGCAGCCAAGAGGCCCATGATCACTCTGGATGAACTGCAGAGATCTACAGCTGAGGTGGGAGACTCTGTCCATAGGACAACAATCAGTCGTATATTGCACATAATCTGGCCTTTATGGAAGAGTGGCAAGAAGAAAGCCATTTCTTAAAGATATCCATAAAAAGTGTTGTTTAAAGTTTTTCACAATCCACCTGGGAGACACACCAAACATGTGGAAGAAGGTGCTCTGGTCAGATGAAACCAAAATTGAACTTTTTGGCAACAATGCAAAACGTTATGTTTGGCGTAAAAGCAACACAGCTGAACACACCATCCCCACTGTCAAACATGGTGGTGGCAGCATCATGGTTTGGGCCTGCTTTTCTTCAGCAGGGACAGGGAAGATGGTTAAAATTGATGGGAAGATGTATGGAGCCAAATACAGGACCATTCTGGAAGAAAACCTGATGGAGTCTGCAAAAGACCTGAGACTGGGACGGAGATTTGTCTTCCAACAAGACAATGATCCAAAACATAAAGCAAAATCTACAATGGAATGGTTCAAAAATAAACATATCCATGTGTTAGAATGGCCAAGTCAAAGTCCAGACCTGAATCCAATCGAGAATCTGTGGAAAGAACTGAAAACTGCTGTTCACAAATGCTCTCCATCCAACCTCACTGAGCTCGAGCTGTTTTGCAAGGAGGAATGGGAAAAAATGTCAGTCTCTCGATGTGCAAAACTGATAGAGACATACCCCAAGCGACTTACAGCTATAATCACAGCAAAGGGTGGCACTACAAAGTATTAACTTAAGGGGGCTGAATAATTTTGCACGCCCAATTTTTCAGTTTTTGATTTGTTAAAAAAGTTTGAAATATCCAATAAATGTCGTTCCACTTCATGATTGTGTCCCACTTGTTGTTGATTCTTCACAAAAAATACAGTTTTATATCTTTATGTTTGAAGCCTGAAATGTGGCAAAAGGTTGCAAAGTTCAAGGGGGCCGAATACTTTCGCAAGGCACTGTACCTTAATAGAAAATCATCCAGTGAAATACTACTTGAGTAAAAGTCTAAAAGTATTTCATTTTAAATATATTTAAGTATCAAAAGTAAATGTAATTACTAAACTATACAAAAGTGAAGGTAAAAGTATAAATATTTTCAAATTTCTTATGTGATGTAAACCAGACGGCATCATTTTCTTGTTTTTATTTTATTTACGGATAGCCAGGGGCACACTCCAACACTCAGACATAATTTACAAATGTGCAAATTTAGCATGTGTTTAGTGAGTCCTCCAGATCAGAGGCAGTAGGGATGACCAGGGATATTGTCTTGATAAGTGTGTGAATGAGACAATTTTCCTGCCCTGCTAAGCATTCATAATCTAACAGGGTGTCAGGGAAAATGTATACAGTAAAAACGACATCATTTTCTTTAGGGATGTAGTGAAGTAAAAGCAAAAGCTGTCAAAAATATAAATATTAAAGTAAATTACAGATACCCCAAAAATGACTTAACTAGTACTTTCAAGTGTTTTTACTACACCACTGAACATATCCATCTCATGTATTAAAAAAACAGCCATGGAATAATTATTTTCTAAATAACAGCAATATTTGTAGCAGCATGTGGTGGTGGCTCATGTTCCATATCACCCTATCTCTTGGCCAATTTGTGAACAAACGAGGACAGTAAATGTGTTAGTGTTGTGTGGCCATCTGAGACCCAGGGGGCCATGTACAGGACCAGGGGACACCCAGTGTTTTACTGCTCCAGAGTGGGGCTGAATGGCATAACCAGCCCCTGGTGCTGCAACCAGCTCTCACAGTCTCACGTCAGAATCCATGTTTCTGGGTTTAAAACTTCTTCAGGATTGGTGGGTCCGGTTGAGCTAGCGTAGGCTAATGCGTTTAGCATGAGGTTGTAAGTAACAAGAACATCTCCCAGGACATAGACATATCTGATATTGGCAGAAAGCTTAAATTCTTGTTTATCTAACTGCACTGTCCAATTTACAGCAGCTATTTCAGTGAAATAATACCTATGAATAAACAAATTAGGCACATTTGGGCAGTCTTGATACAAAATTTTGAACAGAAATGCAATGGTTCATTGGATCACACTAAAAATTTGCACATACACTGATGTCATCTAGTTGCCAATATGTAAATTGCACCTGGGCTGGAATAATACATTATAGCCTTTCTCTTGCATTTCAAAGATAATGGTACAAAAAAATACAAAAAAACAGATGTTTTTTTCTTTGTATTATCTTTTACCAGATCTAATGTGTTTACATTCTACTACATTCCTTTCATAATTCCACAAACTTCAAAGTGTTTCCTATGCAAGAAAATGCATATCCTTGCTTCAGGGCCTGAGCTAAAGGCAGTTAGATTTGAGTATGTCATTTTAGGTGAACATTTTTAAAAAAGGGTCCGATCCTTAAGTTAAGGTTAACGTTTCTTTAAGTGTTTAAGGTTAAATTTAGTCATTAAGGGTTCAGTTCAGGCATTAACTCCAAATTCTTATGGTTAGGTATTAACTCCAAATGGTTAAGGTTAGGGTAAAGGTTTGGGATAGGCTTAAAACAGAAATATCAAAACAACTTTCTATTTCTGGATTCAAAATTGGAACCTTTGAAATCAGAGGCAGATGCTTATGCCCACCCTCCATCCCTGTCCACAACGCCCTGGGGAAACCGAAACCTACTTGAAGGGAACAACGCTCACTGTTGCCCCTAGTGGCCGGTTTCCACGTCATCTCCTGAAGTCCTCAGACATGGATGGGGAAGTCGAATACGGACTTGTATCACAGGTGACCTGGCTGGGTAGGCCTACTATATACTACTGATCTTCTTCCAGAGGTGGAAAGTGAGAGAGACTGGTGGGGTCTCACTGGTTCAACAAAATCAAGGATCAGTTGAATAGAAAAGGTATAGAATTGCATTTTTCTAGATTTTGAATGTATTATTATCAATACATCATTGTTCACACCCAGAAAACCAGGAATATTCTCAGAACATTAGCTAAGATAACTAAGTTCTTGATATGGTTTTATTTAACATTAGGATGACAACATCCCCAAATAATAACATAACATATTTTTTTTCCATTAAATATCCTTGTCATTTTCTCCTAACATTCACTAAAACATGTGCATGAACATCTGTAACAGCCACCACATAACATTCCCCCAAAGTTCTCAGGTTTTCAGGTAATGTAATAACACAATGTACCAGTAATGTTTTCCCCACAAACCAAAATTGGTTCTGTGCAAGTTCTCAGAACATTTGTTGCATTGTGTCAAATGGTCTCGTAACAAAGAAAAGTGTCCAGTTGTGCTGACATTCAGATATGGTTCATATCAGGGAGCACAAAACATCCCCTTAATGTTGTAAGAATGCTGACAGAACACCTGGTCTTTAAAGGTACCCAGAACATTTAATTTGGTTATGGGAGTTATCTGGGATGATGCAATAATATTCTTGTTGCACAGATCTGTAAGTCGCTCTGGATATGAGCGTCTGCAAAATGACTAAAATGTAACGGGACATGTTTTGGAAAAATAGATTGTGTGATGTCAACACAATGTTCTCACCAGACTGTTCCCACAATCTAATGAAACATTCTGGGAACCTGTGAGGTTGACCATGCGGTAGGATTCTACAGTGAGGAGGCAACAGCAGTTCTTTACTCTTCTTGCCCAGAGAGAGGCTTTTATTAGCCAGTGGAGGCTCCTCAGAATAGGGGGACCATCCTACTCAGTGAATTTCAGAAAAAGTTATCATTTTTAGATAAAACTATACAGAATATATTCACACCACCAAAAAACACTGTTTTGCAATGAAGGTCTACAGTACCCTCAACAGCACTCTAGGAGGCTCATGGTTCTCACCCCCTTCCATAGAGAGTAATTATGACAACTTCCGGAGGACGTCCTCCAACCTATCAGAGCTCTTGCAGAACTGACATGTCCACCCAATCCAAGGATCAGAGATTTAATCTAGTACTGAAAGCATATGCTACAGCTAGCTAGCACTGCAGAGCATGAGTATTTGACTCAAAGAGAGAGAAAGACAATAGTTTAACCGTTTTGAAAATAAATAAATAAAGGATTTATTGTGAAGGTGTAGGCTTTATTACATGGATTTCTTAGACTTTTTTAAATTGTAGATATTCCAAAGATCTGCATCAGTGGCTTGAAGGCTGTGTGTGGAAGCCAGGAGATGCTAAATGTGTTTATGTTAATTAACGGCCAATTTGAGACCGACAGTTATTTGCTTGACTGGACAGCATGACTGGACAGCATGACTGGACAGCATGACTGGACAGTTTTTGCATTATTAGAACATTTGCCGCAACCTAACCAATGTTCTGGGAACTTTTACAGAACAAATGTTCGTTTGATGGGCACTTTTTTTTAAGTCAATGAAAAAGGGAGACATAGCTAGAGAGAGAGTGTGTGTGTGTGTGGGTGTGGTGAGAGAGAGAGAGAGAATACACATCCTCACCTCATCGCTGCTACCTGATGCTAATGAACACCTCGTTAGAACTTAATTAACCCTCTTCTCTCTGCTCTCTTTTCTTTCTTTTATCTTCTTCTCTCTCACTCTCTTTTCCCTGTCAGTGTCATTTATACACCTCTGGTTTAATTTTCTCCCCATTCTGTTAGTTCATTTTCATTGTGGTGGAGAAATTACATTTATTTGATAAGCGAGGCAATCTTTAAATATTAATTATTCATTATTTACATTCATGTGGCAAAACAAACCCTGCTTAATGATTTATGAGCTTTAGACTCAGTTCACTTCCTATTTCACTGTCCAATGAGATTCAGGAGAGGAATTAGGAGAAGTGGTAAATAACAACAACGAATACAGCCTGTACACATACGGTTATCTGTGCGTGTTTATCTTTGTGTGTGTGTGTGTGTGTGTGTGTGTAATAATAGAAAGTGTAAACAACAACATGCATACAGATACGTTCAGAGCGAGAGACACAGAGACACAAAGAAACATAAAACGTAGAGAACGAGTGACGGAAAGAGGGGGGAAAAGAAAAGTGAGGAGAGATGATGTACTGCTGTAGTCCCTAGTGTGTCTGACCTTAGCATCTCCCTGCTCCTCCATCTTGAGTTACAGCCATGTGGAGCCTTATGAACTCTGACCCTGTGATGACCTTGGGCTCTCAAGGACACAGCACTACCAAGGTCACATCCACAGTGTGTACAATACCAATAACTTACTCAGTACTTATGGATAGTTGATCTGAGTGTTGTTTTTTTATGGTCTTTCTTTTGAAGCCACTGCTGTCTCTACGCTTGTAATGAAATGCTCA